>NW_026129865.1:343809-453682 GCF_022985175.1 Labeo rohita | reverse complement strand
AGTTCAGAGATGGTCTTAAAGTAGCTCAGTTTCAATGTATTGTATAAATTGCCCTTACTATGGAATAAAAAAATATATGTTCATTTACAACACTGTACTCTGTATTATATTACCCTTGTATGGCTGTATGCACTGTGCGTACCATGAGAGGGCGCTAATTAATGCCATTTTTATTTTTCTTTACATAGTTTTTTAATTGATTATTAATCTATCTGTGTACACTCATGACATATTGAGAAGGCAAGAGAGAATGACAATTAATAAAGGTGTGTGTTTGTGTGTTTTAAAGTGTGTATGCACTTGCATGGTGGGGGGTGGGTAAAAATAAATCTATTGGCTTTTGTTTTGTTGGCGGTTTTTCCACACACTAAAAATGACAAATCAGACAGTTATTGTTTAAAACAAGGTTCAAAATGAACAAACACTCTCTAAAACTTAATTGAGACATTTGCTCTATCTTCAGATGATTCAGATCCAGTTGCCAGCTGCTCAGCCTCCTCGCATGGAACTGCTACCCTCCAACAGCAACCTTCTGTTAGTTCTGCCAGCCCACAGGTACCTGCTGCTTCCTGCCTGGTTACAACAATAACTGATGTAGCAGATATTGGCACATTCAGTTTAATGAGACTTTATATCCAACATTGAGATAAAGCATATCACAGGATGGCCTGTTCTGTGTGGCCTGCAATGTTTTCTGATGACTCTCAGGACAAAGCCACACAGTGACTGAAGTAGCTTGAAAAAAATAACGCACAAGCACATCAGAGTGCACAGTTACGTGCAGCAGATTTTCTAAGTGTGTGTACAGAAAAGACGCAGTCAATTTGTACAGCATTAGATCATTCCCACCAAGACACAACAGAACACAACAAGTATGGTGTCAAAGCAATAATTGATTTAATTGCTGTTTGCGGACAGCAAAATGTACCTCTTAGAGGTCATACAGACAAACGCAGCAATTTCCATGCATTTCTTAACTTTCATGCAGATACGATTTAACCTTAAAACAGTATTTGCAGCCTGCACCTTCAAAAACAAAAATTACTTTGGCCATCAAATACAAAACAAAATAATTGAGCTGTGTGGGAAACAGATTCAGAACACAATTCTTAAGAAATGCAAATGAGCCCGGTGGTTCTCTCTGCTGTCCGATGAAACAGCTGGCATCAGCAATTCAGAACAAATCTCGTTATTAGTCCACTACACTATTAAAAATAAAGGTTCCAAAAGGGTGTTTTTGCAGTGATGCCATAGAAGAACCATTTTTGGTTCCCCAAAGAACTTTTCAGTGAACAGTTCCTAAAAGAACCATTTTGTATGTTTTAAAAATCTGAAGAACTCCATGGATGTTCAAGGTTCTTAATGGAACCATTGATGCCAATATAGAACCTTTATTTTGAAGAGTGTATGTGGATCGTGACTCTGGCAACTTTTCAGTAAGAGAGGACTTTTTGTGCTTCGTTTCCACTGCTGATACCACCGGCGAGACACTAACAAAATCATTGCTGGACAAGCTCGAAGAACTGAAATTACAACCTAGCAATATGGTGGGACAGGGGTATGATGGGGCTGGGAACGTAAGTGGCAAGGTGTGAGGTGTTTAAGCCCGCATTATACCACTGTATCTGGCTGCCATCTATGCATTGCAGAAAGCATGCACTTAATTTGGCAATAGTACACTCAACACGCATCCCTTTGTTTCAAAATGCCTTGAATGCCGTACAAGACATCATGTCTTTCATAACAGCTTCACCAAAATGGCTGAAAACCTTTTTAGGTGAAAGCAGCATGAATCAGCGTTTACAAAAGTTTTCAGACACATGCCGGTCTCAGCACGATGCGTGCATTAGCACTGTCATCCACAATTAAGAGAACATCTATGTGACAGTGGATTAACTGAAGACTGAGGGGGACCCCAAGAGCTGCAATACAGCGATGTCTCTAGGCAGAACAATGGAGTCGTTGGATTTCATTATCAGCATTATTGTGATTCAGGGTTTTCTACAATATCTAATGCCTCTTAGCAACAGTTTGCAAAACCCAACTTGTGATCTATCGAGTGCTGCTAGTAATTCTCCCTCTAGTGACGCTGCTTCAAAATAAAAGGGAGGATGCGACATTCGCAAAGATGTGGAATCAAAGTTGTGAGTTGGCTGCCAAACTTCATATCAATCCCTCTGTCCCTCGCATAGTAACAATGCAGATGTAATGAAATTCGGTGACTGACAGCCAGATTTACCTATCAGCGACTAGTATCCTCAATATAAGGGCTGATTGGTTGTTGCCCGTGATGCGTCACGTCCGACTTTCCCCTTTGTGCCCGTGTTTACAGTGGTTACAGGTAAGCTTGCTGTGCTGTAACAGGCGGTTATTTTAAAATTGGTTGGTCTTGTAAAGCGTTTTTGTCCGTAAATTACAGTGTCATTTTGGCCTCGTGTCAGTGTGTTGTCGGCGCTGCTTAGTGGATCTAATGACTGTTTGCCTCTCAGGTATGTGTATCTGTATAAGCTTGTTGTATTGTGCTGCTGTCGATGTGCTTTTAACACTGTTACATGCTGAATAGGTACGATTTCCTGTACCCCAGGGTGCTATCGGTGGGCATGATTTATAGACCTGTGCTTGTACATTTTCTATTTGGCATGATACCTTGACGGTAAGTAAGATTTAAATGTAATTATAATTCATGAAGGAAAAGTATGAGGATTCGTAACGTCTCTCTTTGTGTTCGTTATAGGATTCTCCCTCTTGTTCTCTCGTTTTATATTGTAATTACTGTTGTCTCCCGCTTTGCGCTGCTAACCTTCGGCTCACAATCCTACGGTTTTGCTGTTTACACGGTCGTGCAGACGCCATTATCATCGTTGTTGAAAGGGGACTGTTCGTCTGGTTCCTATTGTGTTTAGTGCCCTGTTTCTTGGTTGTGCATCAACATGGAGAATATGACGATCTCATTTTATTGAGAGAAAATAACTGCTTTGTTTTGTCCCTTATTTTCTATTGACTAATTTTCCTTTTTCGTTATCTTTTGTCTTTAATTTTGTGGGAGTCAAGTTTGTTTTGTTGTTTTCTTTTTGGTTATTGTACTATATATACGTGTGTATATATATGCAATTATATATTGTTGTGTTTGCTGTTTTATTTGTATGTTATTTTTCCTTTATTAATGCAACTTGATTTATGTCGTTTACATCTGACCTCAAGTTGCTTTGTAATTTTGTTTGAATTTATTTGATTTTTCCTACTGTTTTCTTTTAGTTTTATGTGGTATTGATACCCACATTTGTTTGGAGTTGCTTTATCAGTTAATTGATGTTCATGTTGTATTTTGCTTTAAGTTGATTGTTTATTTGTTGGTTATAGTTTGTTCATTTATTTTTGGTTTATTGCAGGAGCTGGGGTTCCACGGGTGAACGGATCTTCCTCTTTGTGGTGGTGGTGGTTCTTCTTTATTGCATGCTGTGTACCACTTTGAGTGTGTGGTAGTGTGATCTGAGTGCACCCTGGTGTGTGTGCGCGTGAAAGTGTGCCCTTGTAAAACCAGACTCCATTTTGTTTCCTGCCGTTGGGAGCCTCAGCCCTGCTGGTATTTATTTTATTTTGTTTTCATATTTAAAGTTGATTTTGTGTCATTACCTACATTCATTCTTTTTGTAATTTTATTTTCTTCCATTTAAAGTGGGATCTCTTGTTGTTTCTCTGACATTTTAGTGTCCATTTCAAAACATTCTTGTATTAATAAACACATTTGTATTTTTATATTATACCCACGTCTCCTGTCTACTTATATGAGGGAACCGAACCTGTGTGCTTAATTACTCCATTTTTGGGTTTTGAGTATTGTTCCCTAGAGTTAATCTCTAGGGTGGCGTAGTCGGATCTTCTTACTGGTAAAAGGTTGGTGTTCATAATTGTACCGCTCCGTCACACAGACAATGCGGTCAAACACACCAGCAACAACACCAGATGAATATTGGCTATGGAATATGTTTCTTCCCTTCATAGATCACCTTGAGTGTGTGATTAATTGCAGGTAATCACACAAAAAGGGTGCGATTAATCGCAATTAAAAAAACAATACATTGACAGCCCCTAATATATATATATATATATATATATATATATATATTGTCACGGGTGGGAGCAAAGCAACAGACACAGTGGGCGTGACATCAAGCCTCGGAGAGGTTTTTATTAAACAATATAAACAGAAAGTGTCCAAAAAGGGGAAAAAGTGTCCAAAATAAATGGGGGATCTGGTGTCCTCGACGTGAAGGGAATCCGTGAAGGAGGGGCAGTGTTCAGAAGGGAAGGGTCCAGGTAAGGGGTGGAGTCCGGCGGCCGCACTTGCTCCCCGCCGGGGTCCGCGGCAATATGACGGGTGGCGGCTTCTTTTAGCGGCTTCATCCATTCCTTAGCGGCGGCACTTCCTCAGGCGGGTGAGAAGGCCCGGCATCTATATACAGGCCCTATATAAGGCCCGGCATCTATATACAGCATATATATACAGGCCCTTCCCACTATTCTGGGCCGAGTATTGCATTACGTTTAGCACTCCCCAAATGTTAGTATCTTTACGGAGCCATCTCTAAGCAATCCATGTCTAGTTTATTCTTGTTCTTGCCTAGTTTTCTAAGTTTTGTTTCCTAGCCTGTTATCTAGTCTTGTTTAGTCAGAAGCCTCTCTTATCATTGCCTCTCGTGGATTTTCCTTTCGTCTTGCTGTTTGTGCCTCGTTTGAATTCTTGCATGTTTGTATGATTACCCTTTTGCCTGACCCCTGTATTACTTTCGACGTTGATCAACTCTTGTTTGTCATGGATTACACTTGTGTCTTGCCCTCATAAACCTGTCTGCCATTGTCTGACCCTGCCTGTTTATGACCATGTCTCTGTTTCAGTTTAATACAAGCTTATGTTTGGATTAGCCCACTTATCACCTCGTTTCCTCTGTAACAGCAAGCGGCACAACGTGGCTATAAACAACAGAACACATTATAATAGCCAGCTATGGTCACAAGTTACATTGTTACCAAGACAGCTCAAATATTCAGTGTTATCTGAAACTATAATTCCAACAAACATTCACAAACAGCACTGAAACATGTCTCGATGGAACAGCAGCTATCAGCTTGTGGTTAGAAGTTTATTATAAGTAGGACATGTGGACTTAAATCATGTTCTTTGGCACAGTAAGGACGGTAACATGCAGTACAGTCTGAATCTTAACTTCAATTGAAATATATCCATTTCAATCTATATATTTTAGAATGTCTTTAGTAAACACAATGGAGTATGACATAAGAGGAAACCCACAATTTATTAAACATCAAATAAAGCAAAATTATAAGGAACAAAAAAAAAAAAAAAAAAAAAAAAAAATAGTGCTGGTACCATTAAAACTTTTATATAGGCTACACACATTGGTTATGATTTATTACTATATTCACATATCATAATTACATGATATTGTGAGGTAATGAGAATAAAATGTACCACTATCATTTTACTACACCCAAAATTGAGGTATTACTGAGGTACTAGTCTTTTTGGACATGCCAAAAATGGTACATGTAAAAAATCTAAGGTTTTTACCGTAGACCCATTTAACAGCACTCATGCCCATTTTTACTTGTGCATGTGACAGAAAAGTACACTTTAATTAATAATTTACTACTATATGCTTTATAGTGTTTACACACCCTGGCGGCACCTATGATGATGAAAAACAAATAAAAAACAGATAGTTTTACCAGACAGTAAATTCAGATATTTCAGTCTGGCAGATCCCAATGTACACAATATCAAAGTGCCACATCTGTTACCTTCCCATAATTTACAACATTTTGGTAGGCAAACCACATGATTAAAGATTAACTTGGATTTACAACTTGTTGTTTGCATGGCTCAGTGATTTGAATTCATGAGGAGGAAAATGTGCAAGATTGTACTTGAGAAATGTCATGCTATTGGTGTCATGTGGGACAGAGAACTGGAAATGAAGGACAGTATGAATTCAGCTTTAACTGTAGATAGATCATATAGCAAATGTTTCTGCTTTGTCTAAAACAACTCATAAACTGAGTAGTAATCTATCAATTGTCTTATACACAATTAAAGCATCTTTGAATGAAACTTGTATCTTCCCCAGTGTGTGATATAACTCTGGGGAAATTGACCCTTCACAAAGACCCACCCCCGATTTGTTACTGTCTGACAAGCCATGGTTCTCTTATGCCACACATCATGTTCTTACAGAGTGAAAAATACGTAGCAGAGCAACAAGGAAACAGACAACACTTGACAGACAAGCAAGATAAGGTTACTTTTGGTATAAAACAAAGTATCAGCTTTCATATTTTGTTATTTTCTAATGAAATTCAAAAACACTGTTTTGTGGCTCTTTAATATGTCGTGACAGATCTTGAACGGATCATCTTTTCTTCTTTACTAGTTATACTCATGTTAGACTCATGACAGCTTCATATTTATTCTTGAAACTTAACTAAAGTAAAGGATGGGAGAATGTCATTGAATGCAAAGAAGACTGAAGAATTCACTGGTGTTTTCTCAGTAATTTTGCCGCCTATGAATTATAAGGTTCTATCTGCATTCTGAGCAGTTTTGAGATATTAAGGTTCAAAGTTTTTCATTCCATGTAGAAAAAATGATATGGGAATGATATGGGAAACTTTCATACATGAAAATGACAGCTACCCTAAATGTATTTTAAAAGTACAATATCAAAATCCTCTCATTTGTAAATGGGAAATTTGGGAACAGGTCAAATGCAGATAGACACTTTTAATTCTAAATAGTCATTTTCCGCATGAAATTATAAGGTTCTGTCTTGCAAAACATTAACTCAAGCAACAATTTTTAAGAAATACAAACAGTTTACTTATAATTTGTTTTTAAAAAATAAAATTAGTGTTGTGACAATGTGTCAACATGTATGAGAAAGGTACATTTAATGCTTCCTATGCCATTTATTTAATATTTTAGGACAAATACATTTTTCTTGTTCAAGTTAAGCATAAAAGGCTGTGCTAAATATTTTATCCAGTGCAGATGTCAATTTCAGGTAGGAATATAGTGGGTAATTAAACAACTGTTTAAGTAGCTACTATAATACAGTACATCTGACCAGGACTTTATTCTACAAAAAGTGGGACAGGGAAAATTGCTTTCTCTCTAGAGATCAGCATGTCTGAGATAACTTGCTAACTTTCATTGTTATAACTGAGACCTCATCAGTTAGATTCTGTGCTATTGGCTTTAAGGCTGTATGGTGCAGTGCTAATATCCGAAACGCATGACAAAGGGGTAATCTAAAAACAGGAAACTCAGTCAAAGGAAGACTATGGCAGGAGAACAGCAACACAAACAAAAGTCCATAACCATGACAAATGCTTAATACTAAAAAAATGAAGACATTTTAAGACTTTAAACTGCAAGAAAACAGACAGTGAATGACAATGAATGTTTTGCCAATCATCGGGTCTTTATTGACCCAAACCAAGGTTTTATCGAACACGGATGGATCTCTATCTGCTGCAGTAGCGTAAAACTCTCCTGATATTTTAATAACAATTACAAAAGAATAAAATAAAGCATATTTTGTTACCTTTTTAAACTTGCAATCTCTGACACTATATATGTAGTTCCCTTAAATTATATTTGTGTGTGTGTGTGGATGTGGGGGTGCTTACGTATTTATTTATTTATTTTTTTTTTTGTGTGTATGTTTGTGTTTTATGTTATCAGTTAAAGCATTTATTTATTTATTTTTACAAAAAGCGCACACACAAACACTGTAAACCAGTGATTTTGCAAAATATAACCAAAATCTAAACACACATCAATGGCAAACAAAGAATAAAATGAGAATGAAACATTGTTGTGAGTAGTATTACAGTACAAACAGTAGTATTACCTACAGTGTAATTTTATATAGACTACACTGATATGAAACAAAACAGAGACCTTGTACTGGAACATATGAAAACTAAACTTTATGAAGATAAATGCTTACCATACATCATAATAAGCTCATTTCACCAGTGCACCTAAACTGAATGATATGTGCACGCCTATATTTATACTGCTGATGCTGACAACAAACTCAGGATGAAAAATTACAAATTTAGTAAATATCTTAAGGAACTTCCTTAGGCTGCTTGAGTTTTAAAAGAGGGTTTTCTTTTTTATATATTTTTCAAACTTGTCTGTGTTCTTTGCAACAATGTGCATGGTTAAAGACACTGTATAATAAATTGAAATTAAATTGTAATATTAATTGCTTGGGAAGCATCTGCCAAATGTATAAAGTTAAAATTGATTGCACTCTCTGACAGTAGATATGAGTTAGCAATAATTAACAAAGGTAAAAACACAGATCACATCAGACAACAAATTTAATTTCAATCCTGTGGTACTGTAACTTAAGTCAAGTTACATTTTATTTTAAGTGCATAAATCCACTTTCCCAAAAACTAGTTGCATTCTTGCACGTGAAAGTCATAAATTGGGTTAATAATTACATTTTATGTTTTTATACATGTAATGTTTTCTTATGTAAGGATGTAAAAAAAATGTAAAATTTGAAAATGTTAAAATACATATTTCAATAGCATAGCCACAACACCAAAAATATGTATACTTTTTGAGAATCTAGGACTTTTTGGTTATTTTCAAAAACAGAACAAAACTAAGAATTATTTTTCTGTTGTGATTAACAAAAAAAATATTGTGCACAGAGCTGACTATCTATTGGACACTGAGCATTCCTTTAAATATGATTAACAATCAGTGGTGGACGAAGTACACAAGTTGAGTACTTGAGTAAAAGTACAGATACGTATAATAATATATTACTCCAGTAAAAGTAAAAGTGCTCCTCTTTCAATTTTACTCGAGTGAAAGTACAAAAGTACCCGATTTTTTATGTACTTAAGTAAAAAAGTACTGATAGATTAATTTTGCAATTTTAAATAGGCTACTTAATTGAATTTTATATTAGCACATATTTTTTATAATCCTACTGCTAAAAAAACCTGGGATTTTCCCAAAAAATAAATTTTTGTTGTTGATATGGACTATGTTGACGAGAGTGATATAGTAATATTCAATGTGCAGCTTACACTGCAATGTACCTGAGACAAAACAGATTTGACAATCATATTTTCAACAGTAAGAAAAAAAAGTGTTTTAAAGCTTGTTTTGCATAACGTCACAGTTATATATGACATGACAATAAGGCCTGAAGTTAGCAAGAACATTTTAAGGAAATATTTACATAATGATTATTTCCTTTCCTTTGATAATTACTGTAGTTACCATGATCTGAACATCACATCCTTTCTTTTTCCCTTGGATGTAATCTATCTAGGTGGTTGAATAAAAATATGTGGACTTTATATCTAAAAATGATCTCAACTTAGCACCAGCAACCTGCTAGACAGTTAGCATCAGCTAACAATATTTACTTATTTTCAGTATAGTTGAATAAACATTATATCTGTCTACTCTAGCTGATCCAAACAATATAAACATTTATACTGTTGCTAAACAATATAAAAACAGACGTCACGTAGGGCTAGCATTTTAATAGAACTGCTAACGTTACATCAGCAAGGAATATGAATGTGCATGAGTTATTTTATTTAAGCTGTTATTAAAATTTTTCGTTTTTGATGCGTCTGAATTCAAGCATTTCAGTGCGCTTAAACAGATCACCTTTTACAGCAGATGTAATTCATAAACAACGGACAGCTTTGACCCAAATATGATTTTCAGTTATAAAAATTAATACGAAAATTCGACCTTGGTAACTTACTTTTCGCAGCATCGGTAGCGCGCACACAAGATCTCCCAGTTTTTACTTGTGAATTCATTTGACTGGAGTCTCGCTCTAAACGGATCGCTTGAATCAATGAGTTGTCGATTCGAGAAGAGCTGCAATCGGATCATTCCAATTCGTGAATGAATCGTTTGGTGCGATTGTCGAATCAGTTTAACAGGTTCATTGAAAAGAATCAGTTTGTTCATGAATCAGACACCGCTTGTGCGTCTCAGAGCACGTGATATTTTATAAGGAGTAACGATATGTTTATGAAATGTAGTGAAGTAAAAAGTACGATCTTACGCTTTGGAATGTAGTGAAGTAAAAGTGAAAGTTACTCAAAATAAAACTACTCCAGTAAAGTACAGATACTTGAAAAATGTACTTAAGTACAGTAACGAATTACAACTACTTCGTTACTGCCCACCACTGTTAACAATTAACATGTTGATCCACCTTTTTATCTGAAGAAATATAAATCAGGACACTATAAAAAGAACACAAGAGGCTGTGAGAGATAACAGAGTGAGAGCTGGAAACAAACATCAGTGAAGATGAAGAGTTTAGTTTGTATACTGCTGCTGCTGGAATCCTTTGTGTTTGCCGTACAGCAGAAGGTAGATGGAGGACTCGGTGAGAATGAGATCAGTCAACAGCTCAGCTCAGAAGACAGAAGACAGAGCCCACCTCAAACTGACACTGTGAGAGATGAAACTTCAACTGACTGTCAACAAAACTGCCATCTGTGCTTCCCTGACATCCATGCAGCACTGAGAGAACTGACCGCCATTGTTACAGAGCAGAAAGCAAACATCAGAGCTTTGGAGATGCAACTAAAGGAAGAGCTGAACAAGAAATATGACGGTACCTCACCAAAACATTCACTCTATTATTAGTGATCCTCAAAGAAAGACAACAATGCAATATATTGCATAATTGTAAATGTTAGTATAAAACTCAGTGCATGCTGCATAAATTGTGTTATCTATTACAGTAAACAGTGTAAATGTCATTTAACAGAATCTTTATTCCTTAACAGAAATTTCAAATCTTACTCTGAGTCAAGTGGAGCAGTTCAGGAAGGAAAATACAGGTGATGCAATGTGTGAATGATAATAAATTGTGTATAAATTGTCAGCATAATACAGAAATATATCACAATATTGCTTATGCCATGGTTTTTATTAACAGACAGACAGATAGCTTTTTCAGCTGCACTGATGCAATCTGGCAGTGGACATACTGGTCCTTTTACCACTGATATCACACTAACCTACAGGAATGTCTTCACAAACATAGGGAATGCCTACAACTCATTTACAGGTAATTATCAATTAAATGAAGCCATGAAACTAATTTTATAGTAATGAAAACTTTTCTGCCCCATTCAAACCTCTCTACGGTTGTGTAATGTATATAAGAGAATTAAATGATCTGACAAAACTATTACACAATGTGTTTGGTAATAAAGCAAACATGCAGGAAACAGCCAAATCTTTTCTGTATCTCTTGTTATTTGTTTTAGGTATTTTCACAGCCCCACTGAAAGGAGCATACATGTTCAGAGTCTCTGTCTATGCTGCTGGTAGTCCGTCAACTGCATCAGCTATCTCTATTATTAAGAATGGAGAGCATGTGGTTATGGCATATGGTCATCAGGCTGGATATGTTGTAAACTCCTCGAATGGAGTCGTGTTGCTACTGGAGGTTGGAGATGTTGTCTATGTGGGACTTGGGTCTGGCAGGTGGATATATGATAGCCAGAATAACCACAGCACTTTCAGTGGTTATCTACTGTTTCCCTTATAGAAAATGAGCTTTGCAGAATGTGATACCAATAATTCTGAAAAATCATGAATAATAAATAACATAATATGATCATATTATGAACCTGTATACATGAAGACTAATGTGTGTATGAAATTTGCAACAATAAAACAATAGTACAGTAATGTTGGGTCAGCAATGCTTGGTTTGAAATCATAATTCTATATTTCTGTGGTATATTAATAGCACTTTAATGTAATTCATGTTATTTATAAGTAAAAATTATATGGGACATTCTACCAGAAACGTTCATTATCTGTCCTTGACGTGTGTACAGGGAATAAAAAAAAGTATTTAATCCAAAAAATGTCTAAAATTGACTAATGGTTGATTTCTGTTAGTTGTTCTGTATATGTATGTATTTTTTTTTTCTTTATTAAAAACACTTTTGAAAATTACACATCCTGTCCTTGTTCTCAGCCAGATTGGACCTACAGCTTTCATAGTTTTGTTATACTAAAAACTGTTATTTAGAAGAAAAAAAAAGTTGTTATTATTCACATCAATTGATTAAAAACAGGAAATTATACATCAATTCTACAAATAAATACTATGTTACAACTGTCCCCATGTTTTCGGTCAATCCTGTCACTTTTTACATAAAACTCAACATAAATATACGCCTTTAAGGGTATGACTCAGAAGAAGTGACATCATTTGACCTAGGTGAAGCTAACACTGATCAAGGGTGAGTTCTATCATTGAATTGTATGATTTTAATCTTGTTTTTGTATGTTTATTTTAAGGAGGACGAGCTAAAGCATCAGGCCCTGTCATGGTAAAATATCTCAGAAAATAATGAAAATGTTTGAAATCCAAAACATGTCAAAAAAGACAGGAATTCCTTGATGGCATGTTAGTGTTTTTTTATGCTAGCATAAAGAGTAACTGACAGCCCTGTGATACGGCCTTACAAATGAAAGGCATTGTTCTTTTTATTACCTTTACTGTATATAATATGTACTGAATGTATGCTATAGTAAAACATTACTTGAATTAATAGACATTACACTGTAAATTTGAAGCTTTTTATGTTCATCCACCAATTTTTATTTTAATTTTGTCCCTCTTTTACCTAGGCCTATATAGCACTGCTTTTGAGGTTGCACTTGCAATTTCTGTTATTATCATGTAATTTCCTAAGTAATAATGTAGATATTACCATAGTATTACCCTGTTATTACTGAGTCGTAATATGATGTGGTACCACAATTACTTTACATTGTACTAGTCAGGGGCGAGCAGAGCTCATTTGCATTTAATGGAACAATCTCTCAGAATGGGATGATTTTTGCAGAGCTCATTTTGACAAGGTAAAAAGGGTGTTGTTTTACACAACCATTGAGAAATTTTAATTAAAGTATATTATACCTTTCATTTAGACCCTAAAGAATCATATAAACTTGTGGAAAATGGGCATCTGATGACACCTTTAATAAGAATCATGGGGAAGCACTGACAACAAGTTTATGTATGTGCACAGCGCAATGCGACCTCCAATCTCTCTCTCTCTCTCTCTCTCTCTCTCTCTCTCTCTCTCTCTCTCTCTCTTTTCTCTGTGTACCTTTGTATGCATCAATTAAAACAGCGCATTGATATAGAAAGGTGATTAAACTGACTTGGAACTACCTGTGCATTAAACAGTTTTACTGTAGACCTGCCAGCCAGAATCCAGTATTCAGACGTTCCATGGAATAAATAATTATAAACCTTAATATAAGTGTATTTTTATCATAGCAGTAAATGTAAATCAAATGTAAGCTGGCTAATACAGTCCTAATTACTAGCTCAAATGAGTAAATGTCTGTTCCTCAACCTCTTTTATTTAGATTGTTTTCTATTATTTCATTTTTAATTTAATGCTCTCAAGACTCATTTTAGACTCAAACTGCTGATCAACTGAATGTGCAAGTAGTAACCATGTTAAAATATCTTAAAACTAAATCATTAGATCTTGGGCACAGTACATTACAGCTGGTTGTAGCCTATGTTTTTAGTTATTATTTGAGTTGCATTTTCTTTATACTTTTATATGGAGTGATAATAAAGTCAAATAATTGTATGTGAGAGAAACAGTGGTAATATCAATATGTTCCTATTGGTCAGTGTTAGAGGACTCAGCTTAGCCCAGCGTTTCCCAATCCCAGTCCTCGCGCCCCATTTATTTTGCATGTCTCACTTAAGACGGGCTCACACTACAAAATTTTTAAAATCCTAACCGATCATGAAATGTGGTTGCATCGCACACATATGGAGAATCATTGCAGATTATCTTCCCTG
Source organism: Labeo rohita (assembly GCF_022985175.1). Taxonomy (NCBI): domain Eukaryota; kingdom Metazoa; phylum Chordata; class Actinopteri; order Cypriniformes; family Cyprinidae; genus Labeo; species Labeo rohita. Next base: position 439,736 of record NW_026129865.1, on the reverse strand, counting down.
AAATCTTAAACATGCACACACTACAAGATTTGAAAATCGTGGCACATCACACACTACAAGATATTATTAAGATTATCATGGAGGGAGTGCGTCACATGACTGAAAAGATCGTCATTTCAGCAACTAATGTTTACAAATGTTAGTTAGCATGCTAGCAGCTTTATGCACTCACTATACTGAGAACTGAGACGATTTCACTCACACCATTTCACAGCTTTACTTGCTCCATGCGGTTGTGGTATGTTTTCAACATATTATACAGACAGTGTTACTACAAAAACATAAGAAGCAGTTTCCTCCATCTCCACTATCCAAAGGATCGTACAGCAGCTGTTTTGCGGTCGCGCATTGGCTGTTGTTAAAGTACTGACGTAATCATAGCCATGATCATCCCAATTTAAAATCCTGAATATCAAACATGTTTGATATGATCGGGGCGGCCCCGATTTGTGTTAGAGCAGATTGGGATGTGCAAGATTCGATCTGTGAATGCCTCACATTAACATCGTGACCGATCAAGGTGCTCGACAAGATTTTTGCTCTGATTCTCAGGAGGGGAAATAACCAGCTCGTCAGATTTGAACTCCAAGCATGAACAGTGTTCTGATTGACATGGTCCCTACACAGTATTCATTGTTACCTACTCCCTGGGAAATCCACTGAAGTTTACTTTACTTCGGAACATCTATTCATGGATTTGCATTGCGCCGCTGCCTGCAGCGTCTTCACACACAGACGAATCTTACTAGAGAAGTGTGAAGTTTGACATGAATGCATCTGTAAATAAATACAATTGAAACTCATGACTGTTAAATGGAACATATATGCTTGCTTCAAACTGGAATCATGGCGGAAAATCCTGTGATGTCCACTTCGCAGGGCACTTTCATTCCAATAGAACAAACGTCATACGTGATAAGAGATACATACGAAATATGCAGAGCAGTGGGCATGAGGACTGGAATTGAGAAACGCTGGCTTAACCTGACAGTTAGCCTGCCTAACTAGGTTGGTTTAATGGCTTTAGGTGCCAGAGTTTCCCAGTGCTCCGGGTGTGTGTTCACGGTATGTGTGTGTGTGCACTTGGATGGATTAAATGCAGAGCACAAATTCACTTTTTCACTTTCAGTTGGTGCAAAAATATTGCCTGTTTTCTTTTAAAGGACATATCCTGACATGTTCTTTTGTTTGTTTTTTGTTTTTTATTTATTTATATATTTTTATATTGTGTTCCCTGAGGTGTAATTATGATCTTAGAATAGTTTTGATTAAAAAAAAACAGCATTCAACTGCATTCCTGGAGGCCCCCAACACTGCACATTTAGCATCTCTCCTTTGTCTGACACACCCATTTTAGGTCTTAGAGCAGGGGTGCCCAACTCTGTTCCTGGAGATCTACCATCCTTAAGTTCAGCTCCAACCCTGATCAAACACACCTGAACCAGGTAATTAATCTCTTAGGTAGCACTTGATAATTACAGACAGGTGTGTTGGAGCAGGGCTGGAACTAAAGTCTGCAGGTAGGTAGATCTCCAGGAACAGGGTGGGTCATCCCTGTCTTAGAGCAGTGGTTCCCAACCCACGTTCCTGGGTATTTACTGCCTATTTTCCATTAGTAGAGACTCCAAGACCTGAAATGGGTGTGTCTGACAAAGAAGAGATGCAAAATGTGCAGTGTTTGGGGGCCTCCAGGAACATGGTTAGGAACCACTGTCTTAGAGTCTGTACTAATGAGCTGATGATCTGAATCAGGTGTGTTTGACTAAGGAAACATGGAAAACATGCAGTGTTTGGGGGACCTCCAGGAACCTGGTTGGGTCCCACTGTAACAGCCCATTTTTGTGATTGGCTAACATCATTGCCCCCTTAATAAAACCTCAGAAGAAATTATTGTGTGATGAATTTTTCATCTGAAGTTTGAGTGGGGAGTTTGTCCCCTTTCCTTTTTTTTCCCTTGTCTCTCTCTAAATTTGTTGCATTTTATCCCAACAAGGAGACATAGGAGACATAAAAATGGTACATCATAATTGAGATCAGTCTATATTTAGATTTCCTAAACTTTATGTAGATATAGTTTTTAATTAGTTGTATAACAGCCAGCTTAAACTTTGTAGGACACCGGCAGACCAAGATCAGGTTTGGACACCCTGGTGTAGGATCTAACATACATGCTTGCATATCTACATGTTTTGGTGTTACATGCTTTGTGGCACTAAAGTTTGGTTAACTTTTATTTCTTTGTTTTTCCACCTTAGGCCTAACAGCGCTGAAAGAGGAGAGGGAAGTACTGAATGAAACTGAAGAGAAAGATCAGTATGAGAATCTTCATGATTTCACAACTGGAGAAAAATCTTTTTTTTCCTTACAGTCTGAAAAGACTTCTACACAAAAAAGAGCTCAAAAGACAGAAACTAGGAGTTTGTTCACTTGCTTTCAATGTGAAAAGAGTTTCAATCACCAAGAAGACCTTAAAGTCCACATGAAAATGCACACTGGAGAGAAGCCTTTCACCTGTGAACAGTGTGGAAAGAGTTTCAGCTGAAAAGGAAGCCTTAAAAGGCACTTTAGAATTCACAAAGGAGAGAAGTCTTTCACATGCTGTCAGTGTGGGAAGAGTTTCAGTCAACAAGGAAACCTTAAAAGTCACATGAGAATTCACATAGGAGACTGGTCTTTCACATGCACTCACTGTGGAAAGAGTTTTCAGTCAACAAGGAAATTTTAAGTCCACATGAAAATTCACACTCAAGAGAAGACTTTCATCTGCAAATGATGTGGAAAAGTTTCAGTAATCCTGGAAAATTTGAGAGTCCATCTGAGAGTTCACACTGGAGAGAGCCCTTTCACATGCAGTCAGTGTTTGGACAAGCTTTTTGGGAAAATTCACACTGGAGAAAAGCCTTTCATCTGCCCGCAGTGTGGAAAGGAGGAACCTTAAAAGTCACATGAAAATTCACACAGGAAATTGGTCTTTGTTTGCTGTCAGTGTGGAAAATTTTCAGTCCAAAGAAACCCAAAAACCACATGAAAATTCACACTGATTGAGAAGCCTTTTATCTGCAATTCACATCCAGGACATTTTCATGTGCAATCCTCAAACATTTAGAAATATTTCTGAGAGTTCACCATTTACGTGTTTTGTGATATCATATTGTTTTATAACGATATTAATGTGCTGTATGCCGCTAAACTTTCCGCCATGCGGAACAGACGAGAGCGCTGTGCAATTAATGATAATGATACCCCTAAACTTTTTCTTTGATAGATAACGGTATTTCCTTTCACTCGTGATGTGGAGCAGTCAGGGCAGTTCGTTTTATCAAGGAAAACACAGAAAGTAAGTGTTTTAACACATTTACATTATGTATAATAATTATGACCACAATATTTCTGTGTTACTCTTTAGAACTTTTTCTCAGAGAGATATTTTCTGTCAATCACGATGTGGAGCGGATGGGAAAGTTGGTTTTATTAAGTAAAAGTGTTTTACTGCATTTACATTATCTGTAATATTACTGTATGATGATATTAATATGCTGTGTGCACCTAAATTGGTCAATGCATACCTTCGTTTGGTCAAACGTCCGGTTCCGGTCTCCTGTTGCAGAGTGGTGTACGTTTGTAGCTCCCTAGAGTTTTATTCTTCTGAGGAAATCTCTATTTTACTATTACTTTCTGTTTTTTAAAGTGATAAAATATAGCCTTTTCCCCACCAGATTTCTGTTATTATCCATCAAACTAATCCGATCGCTCACTTTTAATCCATAACCGCGAGTGCAACGCCGCGCTGTGCGTTAGCATTCCGTTTGCCGGTTAGCCTGCCATTTGCGTTCCCACTCACGTCTCTATTCACGTCTACTACCGCTTTCCTTTTTTCCCTCGCACTCGTTGATCGCTCGTTTTTATTCTACAACCGCGAGTGCAGCGTGTTTGTAGTGTGTTAGCCGGTTAGCTTGCCATTCACTTTTACCTTTTCTCTATGCCTTTTTCTACACAAGTTCATCAGACAACAGTGGTGAGTTGAAATCATTCTACAACTACGGTGAGTAATGGCTTCTTCACCTTTCCTGGTAACCTGCATCACCTGTCATATGTATAGTTTATCGATCTCTGTCGGCAGTGAGGGATTCACATGTGATAAATGCAGGGAAATAGTTAGGCTTACAGAGAGGATTTTAGAACTAGAGACACGCATCCAAACTTTAATCGAGGATAGTAAGAAGGTGAGGGCATTAAATACGGCTTTGGATGCGACTAGCTTAGGAAGTCCCGTACATGATACATCGGTTCCGGTAACTTCGCCTTTGCAGCAGGGCAACTGGGTGACTGTGAGACGGCATAGTCGCGGGTCAAAAAACCGCTCTTCCGTTCCGATCAGAACATCAAACAGGTTCTCCCCACTCAGTGACGCACCCACTGAGAAACCTGATCAAAGTGCTCTAGTTATTGGCGATTCTATTGTACGGAACGTGAAAATAGAGACACCAGCCACCATAGTCCAATGTTTACGGGGAGCCAGAGCGCCTGACATCTTGGCAAATTTAAAAGTGCTGGCTAATGCTAAACGTAAATTCAGTAAGATCGTTATTCACGTCGGCACAAATGATGTTCGACTTCGCCAGTCGGAGATCACTAAAAATAATGTTAAAGAGGTGTGTGAACTTGCAAGTACGATGTCAGACACTCTAATTTGCTCTGGCCCCCTCCTTGCATATCGTGGTGACGAGATACATAGCAGACTGTCGTCACTAAATGGCTGGATATCTAAATGGTGCCCGCAGAATAACATAGATTTCATAGACAATTGGACAAATTTTTGGGGCAGACCTGACCTGTTGAAAAGAGATGGTCTTCATCCCTCCAGGGGTGGTGCCGCTCTTCTCTCTAGTAATATGGCATATAGTCTTAGAGTTTGCACTTGACTAACTGGGGCCCAGGTCAGGAAGCAGACAGACTGGCTAATCCGACCGTCTGCTAGCCGCCTCACGTCACCAAAATCAGTTAATTCTCAGCACATAGAGACCCTTTCACCTAGATATCATGCTATAGAGACTGTGTCTGTTCCCCGAGCTAGACAATACAAAAGACGTCCATACCAATTTAAGAGTAACAATCTAATCAACGTTCAACAAATTAAAAATTTACAAAATACAGAGAAACAAATGATAAAACTTGGCCTTTTGAATATCAGGTCCCTCTCTACAAAAGCGCTTTTTGTGAATGATATGATCATTGATCATAACCTAGATGTGCTATGTCTGACAGAAACCTGGCTAAAATCAGATGATTACATTATCTTAAACGAGTCTACCCCTCATGATTACTGTTATAAACATGAGCCACGTCTAAAAGGTAAAGGGGGAGGTGTTTCTACCATTTATAGCAATATTTTTAGTGTTTCACAGAGAGCGGATTTCAAGTATAACTCGTTTGAAGTAATGGTGCTTCATGTAACACTATCCAGAGAAACAAGTGTTAATGATAAATCCCTTATGACGTTTGTACTTGCTACTGTATACAGGCCACCAGGGCACCATACAGATTTTCTTAAAGAATTCGCTGATTTTATATCTGGGCTGGTGTTGGCTACAGATAAGGTCTTAATAGTAATAATCCATGTTGATATTGAAAATGATGCACTGGCAGCTGCATTTACAGACATTTTAAATTCTATTTGAGTTAGACAACACGTGTCAGGTCCCACTCATTGTCGAAATCATACTCTAGACTTAATACTGTCACATGGAATTGATGTTAATGCCGTTGAGATTCTGCAGCAAAGTGATGATATCTCTGATCATTATCTAGTCTCGTGTATTCTCCAGATGACTAAAACTGTACATTCAACTCCTTTTTACAAGTATGGTAGAACCATCACTTCTACTACAAAAGATTGCTTTCTAAGTAATATTCCTGACTTATCTGAATTCCTCAGCATGTCCAATAGCTCAGAAAAACTTGATGATGTAACAGAAACTATTGACTCTCTCTTTTCCAGGACTCTAGATACGGTCGCTCCTCTGCGCCTAAGGAAGATTAAGGAAAATAGTCCGACCCCGTGGTATAACGAGCACACTCGCGCCCTAAAGAGAGCAGCCCGGAAAATGGAGCGCAGCTGGAGGAAAACAAAATTAGAGGTTTTTCATACTGCTTGGCGGGAATGTACCCTATCGTACAAAAAAGCATTAAAATCGGCCAGATCTGATTACTTTTCGACTCTTTTAGAAGAAAACAAACATAACCCTAGGTGTTTATTCAATACAGTGGCTAAGTTAACTAAAAATAAAGAACCAACAGGCACTGACTATGCCCATCAGCATAGCAGTAATGACTTCATGAACTACTTTACTTCTAAGATCGATACACTTAGAGACAAAATTGTCACTATGCAGCCGTCAATTACAGTGTCGCATCAGATAGTGCGCTATAGATCTTCTGGGGAAAAATTCAACTCATTCTCTACTATAGGTCAGGATGAATTGTATAAACTTGTTAAATCATCTTAACCAACAACTTGTATGCTAGACCCTATTCCATCTAGGCTACTAAAAGACTTGCTTCCAGATCTCATAGACCCTCTGCTAAATATTATTAATTCATCACTGTCATTAGGATATGTCCCCAAACCCCCATCGTGGTTGTATCTCTCTGTTAGTGCTACTGGATCTTAGTGCTCCGTTTGATACTGTTGACCACAACATTCTCTTGAATAGACTTGAGAATTATGTTGGCATTAGTGGTAGTGCATTGGCATGGTTCAAATCATATCTATCTGACCGCCATCAATTCGTGGCAGTAAATGAAGAGGTATCATATCGATCTCAAGTGCAGTATGGAGTACCGCAAGGCTCAGTACTAGGGCCATTACTCTTTACACTTTACATGTTACCCTTGGGTGATATCATCAGGAAATATGGTGTTAGCGTTCACTGCTATGCTGATGATACCCAGCTCTATATTTCTTCGCGGCCCGGTGAAACGTACCAATTTGAAAAACTAATGGTTTTCTAATGGTCTTCTTATCCAGCGCCCAAACTCTGGAACAATCTACCCTACAATGTTCGGGACGCAGACACACTCTGTCAGTTTAAATCTAGATTAAAGACCCATCTCTTTAACCTTGCTTACACATAACAAATCAACATATTCCTATAATTCAAATCCGTTAAAAGATTGTTAGGCTGCATTAATTAGGTCAACCGGAACCGGGAACACTTCCCATAACACCCGATGTACTCAGTGCATCGTCAGAAGAATGGCATCTACGCTAATATTAGTCTGTTTCTCTTTTATTCCGAGGTCACATTAACCACCAGATCCAGTCCGTATCCAGATCAGATGGTCACTGGAGTCCCCCGGATCCAGTCCGAACCCAGCCCAGATGGTGGATCAGCACCTAGAGACGACCTCTACAGCCCTGAATGTCAGCGGAGTCCACATCAACTAGATGAGCCCCAGAGACGGATCCACAGTGAAGACCACACCGCCTAGTCGGCTGTCGGCACAAGACCACGGGAACTTTGGCCAGAGGAGAACTGACCCCCCGACTGAGCCTGGTTTCTCCCAAGGTTTTTTTCTCCATTTGTCACCAATGGAGTTTTGGTTCCTTGCCGCTGTCGCCTCTGGCTTGCTTAGTTGGGGACACTTTCTCTTTACACAATATTGTATTTTATTTAATTGTTTTTGATTAACTACCTTTACTTAAAATGTGAGTGTTTACTGTTGCCTTTGGCATTGTTGATGCACTGTTTCCTATTTAATACTGTACAGCCGCCTTGTCACAATTCTGTATTGTTAAAGGTGGTATATAAATAAAGGTGACTTGACTTGACTTGACATTTCTCATAGATCTGAATTGCTGTGCAGTGCTGAGGTGAAGGTCGCTTTTAACAGGGAAACACTAGAAGTAAATGTTTTATGTCATTTAAAATATGTATTTTATAACGTCATATTGATTTATAGTGATGTTTATGTGCTGTTCTCTCCTAAACTTTTACTCAGAGAGATATTTTCTTTCAATTACAACATGGAGCAGACGGGAAAGTTGGTTTTATAAAGGAAAATGCCAAAAATAAGTGTTTTACTTCGTTTACATTATGTGTAATATTACTTTATGATGATATTAATATGCTGTGTGCACCTAAACACTAGAAAGGAAAACACTAGAAGTACGTGTTTTATCTTATTTTAAATATGTATTTAAGTAAGTGTTTTATTTCATTTACATTATGTATTTTATAAGATAATATTACACTGGACATGAGTGACGCGACAAAATACAGTAGAACCCATTATAATCATTGATGCTGTCTACACTGGATGCGGTGAGGGGCAACACAACAAATCCCCGACAGTAAACTGCTACCGCATTATATTTATGACGAATTACATTTTACAGTGAATTCGCATAGAAAACAGTTTAAATTGTAATAATAAACATTACTGTTTTTATTTATGATCAAATAAATGCAGTTTTCTTGGTGAACATAAGAGACTTATTTCAAAAATATAAACAAAACTGACCACAAATGTTAATAACACAAGGGATACAAATATTAGTCCATTTATTCTAATAAAGTGCAAGAAGCTCTTAAAAATATTAACGTAAACAGATTTTTTTTTTTTTTACCTTTCGTGATTTGTATTGTAAGAATGCAATGCACAATGATGGAGATTGTCTGTCTATGCTGGATGCAAACCGAGCGCAAAGCGACCATTGAAAATCATTTGAACTTTGTGTCAGTACATAGTAAATAGAACGTGGCATCAGTTTGCTGTCGGGATTTGTAGTGTTGCGCTGTGCCTCATCCAGTGTAGACAGCATCACTGATTATAATAGGTTCTATCGTATTGTGTCATATGTTGTATGCATTTTGCTCACAGTGTTAAAACTGGTATGATGCCATTCATAACTAATAGAACTTTTCTATTTCAGAGACTGAAAATCATCAATAAAACACAAGGTAATGATAACTTATTTTAAGAATATAGTAAGAATAAATAAAAATGCATCTGTGACTTCATATTGCTTCTTATTTTTCAGTGGATTGATAGCTCCAACACCAATTAAGCAGACCTGAGCAGCTGATCAAGCGTCACCAGAAACTCTGCAGAACGTTGGTCCTCAATGCCCAGGACTGGAAACCAGAGTTGTAAGTCATCAATCTAGCAGTCATCCTGCCTCTCTGAATTGTCATGTTTAGAACATATTGCAGGAGATCTCAACATTGTCTCTCGAGGTCCACTTACATGTGTTTTGCTCCAACCTAGTCCACTGCGCCTTAATAAACTAATCAAGGTCTTCAGTTTAACTATAAATTTACCTAAACTATGGGTGTGTATCTCTCAGGTCCCTTGATCATTGGTCAGTGGTTAAAGGAGAACTACACTTCCAGAACAACAATTTACAAATAATGTACTCACCCCCTTGTCATCCAAGATGTTCATGTCTTTCTGTCTTCAGTCGTTATGTTTTTTGAGGAAAACATTTCAGCATTTTTCTCCATATAATGGACTGATATGGTGCCCCGATTTTGAACTTCCAAAATGCAGTTTAAATGCGGCTTCAAACGATCCTGAAGGATTACAAATTTAAGAATCTGTTTAAAATATGCCGATCCTATGCATATTTGTTATAGGTTCCAATATAACAACATGAACTGAAAAAGTTATGTATATTGTGACAGTCTAAGAGCAGGCAGCCCAGGCCCTAAGACAGTAACCTTTTGTCTTTATGCACGTTCCTGAGCATCTGGCAGGTTTCCCAAGTTAAGTGTGAATTCTAAGCTCAAGGTACAACTGTGCCTTTTGTTTAAGCACCTATGCATTTGAATGACACTTGTATGCTAAATAGATCAAGGCTGGGAAAATCTTTAACTGAGCTGTTTTCCTGTACCACATTTGCATGCTTTGTTTAGATTGCTTCCACCTCTATGTACTCCTCCCCTTCAAACCTATATACTCTGCTGTGCTGAGATATTGTCAGACGACTTTTTGATGAATGCAGTGCCAAGCAGCGAATATCTGAATAAAGAGAAACTTCTGCTTCAAGATATCCAAAAACATCTTCTGGTCTCTAAGAAAAAATTCACAACAATCCCAAATGCGGTTGTAAACTATCCCAGCCAAGGAAGAAGGGTCTTATCTAGCGTAACGATCTGTTATTTTAATAAAAACAATACAATTTATATACTTTTAATTTCTAATGCTTGCCTTGTCTTGCTCATCACAACCTCTGTTTTGTTCCGGTTTATGACAGTTAGGGTATGTTGAAAAACTCCCATCTCATGTTCTCCCTAAACTTCAAAATCGCCCAATATCGCTGTTTTACCTTTTTTGTTTAGGGAGTTTGATCTTTTTTGCATGTTCACTTTGCAAATACTGGGTCGGTGCTTCTGCAGCGATGTAGGATGATTTTGAAATTATTTTTGAAGTTGAGGGAGAAAATACGAATACAGAGTTCAGGGAGAGAAAGACAAGACGAATGTTTGAGATTAAAAAGCATTTTATATTGTATTCTTTTAATGAAAATAACTGATTAGTTCACTAGATAAGACCCTTCTTCCTCGGCTGGAATCATTTACAACCGCATTTGTGATCGTTTGAAGCCGAATTTAAACTGCATTATGAAATTTAAAAATAGAGGCACCATATCAGCCCATTATATAAAGAAAAATGCTGAAATGTTTTCCTCAAAAAACATAACGACTGAAGAAAGAAAGACATGAACATCTTGGATGACAAGAGGTGAGTACATTATCTGTGAATCTTTGTTTTGGAAGTGGACTTCTCCTTTAAGGGATGCCTTAATCACAAAATTTTTACTGTGCACTGAAATGTGTGCTCCCTAAATAGCTGTGAAAACCAGGAGGCATCGATGCTCACTATGTTCCCTTATAGGAAGTTTTGAAGCTCAAAACTTAAGAGATAATTCACTACAAAATGACATGTGACCAATTTTAAAACACAAACCAATATCATATTTCAGCATAAACATACATCACTAGACAGGTAATGTCTAATCTAGCAAACATTTACAATTTATTTATGGCTGAAATCTTGCACATTCATGTAACAAAGTATTTATCATAATGTACTGTAAATAGCATTAAGAGATATTCATTTTAATGCTGTGTGTAAATATCAGTAAGGATGCTGTACAGTGAGGATGGAAATAGTCACCAGTGTGTAGTGAGCCACTGTCCTTATCAGTGTCTGAATTTGTGAACACAATTTATCAATTCACAACCTAGCAAACTATTAAGGTGATTGAGACGCACCCTCTGTATGGCGGTGGACTTTGAGGGCCAGAGTTGAGAAGAACCCCTGACACACTAATTAGTTAATAATAACTCATGAAGAATGAGTACACCTTCATTTGAACAGAAATATGCAATATTTGTCTCATATTCAGTAGGGTTGGGTACCGAAAACCGGTGCCAATACGGCACCGGTACCTATATAACCGGTATGCACCGGACCGAAACAGAACGCGAATTTCGGTGCCTCATTTCGGTGCCAGTTGAGAAACAATGGACAGTAATAGTTGTTTTTTTATTCTTCTCTTAATATTTTCTTTTTTGCCCCAGACTAGAAAGACTCACAGATGCAGAGGGTTTTGTTAAAAACATGAAGCTGTTGTACACCTCAACCCTCTGTGTATCCAGTGAGAAGTCTCCCACATGTGGCCAAATTCTTCCCATACTGACTAAGCTGGAGGAGCATTTTACAGTGGCTAAACAGGACACTGTGTTTATCAGTACTTTGAAAGAGAAAGTCTGGGGAGATCTGGAAAAACGATATCAGGTATTTTTCATTTTCATTAAGTGCTTATGCTTAAAAAAGAAAGTAAGGCAAATCACATAATTTTAACTGTAAAACACTAAATAGTTTGTCATGTTTTATTACAGGATGAAGACATTAAGAACTTCCTCCAGGAGGCCATCTTGATGGACCCTCGCTTCAAAAGCAAACTTGGATGTGCTGCTGTTGCTGCTGATGCTTGGGGCCGGTTGGAGAAAGCAGCAGTTTGCAATGTAACAGCAGAACAGGTATTTTATGCTCAGTCTTATTTCCCATGTATGCCATGTTACAGTTTCTACAACAAAGTATTGCTGTTTATATGTGCAACATCATTTCTGCAGCTTCCAATCAAGCACAACATCCAGGAAGAATCTGAAGATAGATTGGATGACCATCAGGAGGACAAGTCACTGAATGCAGAGGAACATGTAAGTAATATTGAAATACTACGGTGGCCGAGAGAGCTCAACGCGCTGCAACTTAAGAAAACACATGCAAACAGAAAAAAACGACAACAAATTAAGAAAACATCTTCATCAGTTTGACAACACATGCGCTGCAAATCCTCACAACGCAAACACAAATCCGGAAACGCGCTGCAAATTCTCACAACACAACCAAACACACGAAGGCGCTACAATCACACAAACGCGCTGCAAATAGCACAGACCACAACGGAAATGTTTCAGGGGGACCTCAAAAAGTGACGAACCCAGCTGGGACCTGAATTTTGACCTGATTTTAACTATTAATAAAGCGTTGCAGTTTTTTTTTCGTGAACTTTGAACGTTATATTTATTTGCATATATTTATTTATTTATATATTTATTTGCAACTAAGTTAATAACGTTTCACAGTTAAGTGTGTAATTCGTCAGATTAGTCTAATAATATCCAAAAGACCAATGAATCATATGATCAGGATGTTAAACAAAAAACTTACCTTTTAGTTCACAGACAACACCTCTCTGACCAAAAGCCACTGAACAAATAATCAGGTCCAGATATTGAACATTTATTTTTCTATTGCCCTTATGCTATTTCATTTTGGACTGACTTTACAATAGACATAAAGAAATTAAGCAAACCCCTTAATTTAGATTTTTATGATATATTTTTATTTTATGATATATAAAACCCCTCTTTTTCTGATAAACAGGTTTATATTATAAATCTCTTAATTATCTTAGCAACGTTTTATATTCACAAGTCAAAAGTAAGTCAGAAGAAACCATTATATATTACATTTTGTAACACTAATCTTAAAATTTACCTTGAAACCCTCTCTTTTAATTTTTTTTTTTTTGTATGTTTGTGTTCATTTTGTGTGTTTTCTCTTTCTGCTGTTATTTATTTTTTTGCAGTTGAATTTGCAATTTGAAATGTGCAATGTTGCCTTGTTTTTTTGTTTCGATGATGAAACTGAATAAAAAACAATAATAATAATAATCAGGTCCCAGCTGGGTTCGTCACTTTTTGAGGTCCCCCTGAAACATTTCCGTTGTGGTCCTTGCTATTTGCAGAGCGTTTGTGTTTGCCGCGCGTTTCTGTCTTTGGTTGTGTTGTGAGAATTGCAGCGCGTTTCTGTATTTGTGTTTGCGTTGCGAGAATTTGCAACGCCTGTGTTGTCAAACTGATGAAGATGTTTTTTTTTAATTTTTTGTCGTTTTTTCTGTTTGCATGTGTTTTCTTAAGTTGCAGTGCATTGAGCTCTCTCGACCACCGTAAAATACACTATTTAAAATAAATACATTTCTGAAGCAAGTTTGTCTCTTTTTTTTCAGTCTCCATATCACAAGAAGTGTGCCAAGAAGTCAGCCCTAGAAGAGCTGTTTGAGGATGAGGACCGAGAGTTACTTCAGGCAACAACCTCAAGAAGTGGTGCCATCACCATAGTTGAACAGGCCCATAATGAGATTAAAATCTACCAAGGTTTACCTTCAGTCTCATCAGGACAAGACCCTGTAGCTTGGTGGTGGGGAAGGAGGGACTTCCCATATTGTCTTCACTTTCAAACACATACCTTTGTGTGCAGGCCTCATCTACACCATCTGAGAGGGTTTTCTCCTGTGCAGGGCATGCAATAAGTCAGGAAAGGTGTCATATTTTGCCAGAAAAGGCAAATATGGTGATTTTTTTTTCGGCAAAAGAACTGCTAAAATTTGAAGTGGTTAAATTACTGTAGTTGATTAGGTGACTTTTGTTTTGTTGTTGTTGTGTTTTGTATTTACTTATATATTTATATATACTTTACACTTTTAATATATTGTTAAATTTTAAACATTCAATTTTTTGTCAATAAAAATGTATTCTTGAGTCATCCACCATCATTTTGTGGCTTTTGTAAAGTATCGGTTCAGGCACCGTTTTGGCACTGGTACCGTTTTAAAAGTATCGATTTGTCACCGGTATCGGAAAAACCCCAAACGATACCCAACCCTAATATTCAGTGATGTTGTTTTCTATTCCCTTTTGTTTGTGTGTCAGTCACAGCTAAATAAAACCAAAGGCCATTCAGCCACAGGTCACTGCATCTTTTGCTGTGTAAGTTTTTTTTGTTTGTTTTTTTGTCAAACACGTTCTCAGTATTTATATATGTTTCGGCTTTTATAACCATTTTAGGGATCACTGTTTCAGTACAGTTCTTATGTACTGTCCATTAAACATTTCAGCAACTGAAATTTTTTTTAGTACTTGCATAGTAATTTTAATTGTACCACATTTGCGATGCATATATAGGAAGTGACATAAAACTGTGTTGAAAATTCTAGAAAATTGTTCTCATGCTGTAAGTCAGTTCCCACTCTTTTGTATATTTGTTTGTTTTTAACATTTACATTTTGGTTCTTGTTTTCTTTCTCATTTTAGATGCTGGAGAAAAAGCAGCAACAAAAAAATTTTGTTGTTGTTGCTGTTTTTTGCATACACAAGGCATCTGTTAAAAAATACCTTTATTTGCATTCTGCACAAAAGTTTCTTATGTGTTTGGAGTAACATGAGCGTAAGTAATTAATGGAAAAATTAGCATTTTGATAGAGGTTGATAGCAGATGTGTTGTAATGTGGTTAGAATTGGTCATTTTTATGTTTTATAAACATTTTAAGTATTTCAAAGATTAAAAAATCAGTTTCAAATAAATACTGCTCCTTTGAAAGTTGTATTTGAAGAATACTGAAAATATGTTTTCCACAAAAAATATTGGGCAGCACAACTGTTTTCCGCATTGCTAATAATCAGAAATGTTTCTTGAGCAGCAAATCATATTAAAAATGTTTTCTGAAGGGTCATGTGATACTGAATACTGGACTAATTATGATGAAAATGTAGTTCACATGAATAAATTACCTTTCACAATGTATTCATATAGAAAACAGTTATATTTTATAATTTTACTGTTTTTACGGTATGTTTAATCAAATGCAGGCTTAATTTGTGATCAGGAAAGTGTTTTTTACTTGAAAGATGTATTTAATGTGTCAATAAATGTTTTAGTACTCTTGTGAATTGTCTTATTTTGAATATGAGATAAATATAATCATAAATTTACGGTTGAAATTCGGCCTGAAAAAGACGTCTTTTTAACTTTCACTTTACAACCACATTTAGACGTAATTTGGACGTCTTTTATAGACGTCTTTTCGTCTTTCACTTTTCAACCAAATTTTCACGTTGTTTAGACGTCTGGCATTGTCGTCTTTTCGACGAGTTTTTGCTGGGTGGGATAGCTTTGAAAATTCTGGTAATTAACATATGAATTGACATCATTAGTTAATTTAATATGTTATTAGGGAATTAATACATTATGATACATTTAACTAATAACAATTAATTGATTACCTAATCTATGAATCTTATATAGTGTTCATTAGTTGCTGATGCAGTAATTATTAATAAATGGTTTAGCTCTTCATGAGTTGATTCTGTGTCATTTCTGGTAATGCCGTCTTTGGAGTTGTTTCATCAAAATTCCTACAGCTCAGCATACTTGAGTTTGTCCAGTGTGCAGTCTGGATCCTCCAGTTTTTCAGAGAGTAGTTTGACTCCTGAATCTCCTGGGTGATTGTAGCTCAGATCCAGCTCTCTCAGGTGTGAGGGGTTTGAACTCAGAGCTGAAGACACATAACCACAGCCTTTCTCTGTCACCATACAGCCAGACAATCGAAAGAGATACACAGCAACAGTCCACATGACTTTAACATTTATACCTGTTTCAGCCATTCATTTGGTATTATGTATTTGTATTTCCAGTAAGAACTTGTCAAATTTGTTGTTTCCTTGTTTTAAATTGAAAATATATAATTCATGTAATTCATTGTCATTAATGTCATTTAGAAATTAAATGTTAAGAAAAAAAAAAACAAGTCATTGTCAACATATTAGGCACACAAAAGTGCATATTTTAAAATAAAATATTATTTGTAAACTGTTCAAATGCTTTACCTTGCAACTGAACAAAAAAATATTTCTTTATTTTTCCTCAAATACCTTTAAAACTTTTGTCTTTAAACATCTTCACCTTAATGCTTCTCAGTTTTTAAGAAAATTTATAAACAGTTCTCTTTACAAAATTGGGAAAATATTTAGCACACTTGGCACATGTCACATATTTGGGTGGCCTAAACTTACTATGAGTTTGTGTGGAGTAGCATTTGCTGCAGTGGGTTCAAACTCCACTGCCATGCAGAGTTCAGCTCCAACCCTAATTAACCCTTAAATGCATGAATCCTTTGTTAGTCATTATTACATATTCAGGTCTTTAGCGACCTGGACCTATACAGTACTGTGCAAAAGTTTTAGGCCACTAGTATTTTCACCAGCTAAAAATGGTTTAAAGAAAGTTATTTCTATCTTTTGCTGTAGTGTGTCAGTAAAAATATCGGTTTACATTTCCAAACATTCTGTTTGCCATTGACAGTGTTGGGCAAGCTACTTGGAAAATGTAGTGAGCTAAGCTAACAGTTACTCTTCATTAAATGAAGCTTAACTACACTAAAGCTACAGCCTTGGGTAATGTAGCAAGCTAAGCTACAGCAACATGGCAAAAGTAGTTTTCTACATCTAAGCTATTTTTTACATTTTCATTTTTCTATTGAACCAACATCATACCAAGTCAATGCTCTCTCAGTGATCAATTAAATTGTCAGTCATACAGGCATAAAAGTCCAGTTTAATTGTTTATTCAACCACTCTTCCAAACCAATTTGGCAACAAAAATCAGTATAATGTACAGGGCTGGGTTTATCTCATATTTTGGGGGGTTGAGGGGGGGTGAATTCTTTATTGAAAAACATTTTTTTTTAAACAATGGCACCTGTTTCAGAATGTTGAATGAATAAAACAGGGAAAACACGACATTTTTAAATAAAACAATTTATACATATAATTGAATAACATAGTCTATATATGAATGGGTGTTTGTCAACTGATTGCATGCCATCAGAGTTTACAGTGTTGACAGCTTCGTAAAAAAAAGGCCTAATGGAAGTGCTGTAGTTTTGCTGTATATAGCTACTGAAATATGACAGACCGCACAAAAACAGCACTTTAATTTACTGCCATTTTTAAAGATAGTAATTGATTTCATGAATACAAGACTGTGAATAAAAAACAAGTGCCAAATGTAAGCCAGATTTGGCCCAGACCCTGTTACTATCTGGGAAGCAAAGCTAAATTCTATTGTAAATTTGTTAACTGACAGTAAGAATATTTAACCGAATCAAGCGGCTATTTTCGATTGCCGAAGTTTTTTTTAAAAAACATGCTAACATAAATTGTACGTCTTTGAGAGGAAAAATTAAACCCGACAGGTCACGGCGGCTAGGCCTATAAGTCACATTTTATTGTATTCTGAAATGAACAGGCCTACAGCGTAATGTTATAATGTTCCAACATTATTTCCCTCACTCCACAACAAATCCTTTAACTTTAACCGTATTCAGAACCAAACGAGGATGAAAAAAAAAATAAAATAAAATAAATTTGCCTAAACAATCCAAAACAAATTTAAAGCAAAACTGAAAGTAAAGTTGGGCTTATGTAGACTTCCTCTCTCGCCACAAATACAAATGTTTCCATATCTGCAATGTATTTGAAGCGAAAATATTATGCATTGGGTAAGCTTTGTACTTCATGCACGTCGACGGAAAATATCATGATGAGCAAAAATGTGCCACGGGACCGGTGTTCACGCTGAACTGCACGTAACACACACTATTTAAATTGACTAGTGTAACTTTTATTTTTCAAATGAACAGGCTGCAGTGATAGTGCGCGATCAAACAGCTGAATAGCATATTCCGGTATTTTGGTCATAGTAAAGGCATAATTCGATACTGCAAAGTCCAAAGCAGTTTGAAGTGTCAAGAATATTAGCAAAGATTATTATAATTCGTTTAGACTAGAACACTGTTTAATTCTTATTTCGCTATGGAACCTGATCGTTTTTTTTTTTTTTTTGTTTGTTTGTTTTTTGTTTTTTTTGCTAAGAACGAACCGAAACATTTTGCCTTTCAACATGAATTTGACAACCCACACCCACCCACTCCCCATCTCGTTCTTCTGAGTTTGAGATCTTCCCAGAGCACTAGCCTGCTTCAAAGACTAAAATCAAGGCGCCCACCACTAGTTCAAGTACGAAGTTTTTTTCTCAATACCGCTACAATAGAGGCAGTTCGTGCATTGCATTCACGCGTTTGCATTGCAGATTATACAGTTTTCTGTTGCTACGTGGGCGCTCAGTTTTTTTCTGACATTTAGCTAAAATATAAAGATTCAGCGCTTCACATAAGCAATTTGGCTGTCTCGACAACAAATGCTAGACTAAGACACACTTTTCTCATCTCCTCGAATGCAAAAAAACCATTATGCTTTATAAATACAGTGCTGTATTATAAATACAGAAAACATGTACTTTTTCAATCAACACTTCTTTATTTACCTCAAGTCTGCAAACACGCTGAGATGCTTCAAACTGCGCGCCGCACTTCATTCACGAGAGAGGCGGGAGGATTAATACGGTTTGACTGACAGTTTAATGAGCCAATGGCGTCACGAGGTTTAGTGGCGGTGACATCGCTTACTGACCCAGGATCAGTGATCCGTAGCAGTTATATTTCCGATTTGAGCTTAAAGTATAGAAAAATATATAGCTTTTAGCTTTTGTTGACGCTACCGCGCTACTTGATCAAAATAAGAGCTTAGCTACTGAAAAGCTATTTGATTCAGAAAACAGCGACGCTACCACCACGCTGCTGAGAAATGTAGTTAAGCTACACTACTTGTAGCGACGCTACTGCCCAACACTGAGAATTACACGCTTCATTGACAACAGTTGTGATTCACGAGAACTTTGTGTTGTTCAGCACACTTTCTCGTGATTATTTTATGATGTAAATCAAATTTGCACAAGCAGTTATCCGTTAACGGGCGCCGAAATGAAACGCGGTCATCCCGCTCACGGAGGATGTATTGTAAACTGTCACGTAAACTCTGAACGGTGCTGTTAAAGCGGTTAACGTAAGCAGCGAGATGTGCGAGAACCTTTGATAATTTGCTAATTCGCTTATTGTTTGATTGTAATGCTTTTTGCTAACTTTGGTTTAAAGAATGAGTTAATTCAGCCCATCTTCCTGTCTGGCCTTTTCGCAGCATATATTCACTCCGGAGTAACCTTACCAGGAGGAGACAGACGGCCATTTGGAGTTCATTCAAAGGTAATGGTTGTATTCTAAGAATTTGAATACCTGAATTTTACATGTAGATATGAAGATGTTTCTCAACTCCAGAAGAGAGACGATTTTTAAGAGAGAATGATTCAGATATCTCAAAAGCTAAAACTAATGTGAATTACATATTGTCTGTTTCCTGACTGATTTGTAGATATTTAAGGGGAACAAAGTAGTCCAAAGGAAAAGTGCCATCTAAAACAACAGGGCAAATAGTACAGAAGAAACCGACTGAAGTGAACCAAAGTTGCCACTCTTCTTTGCAAAGTGAAGGATTTTTAGGGGAATTTCTGAAATGTAAGACATACACACATACCAAGATCTCCTTTTTCCTTTTATTATATTCTTTTATTATTTACATTGCCGTTCAATAGTTTAGGAGTAGTAGTATTTTTTATGTTTTTTATTAAAAAAGTCTCTTCTGTTAATCAAAGCTGCATTTAATTGATCAAAAATACAGAAAATTAATAAAAAATAAATAAAAATAAAAATGTAATGTTGTGAAATATTATTGCAATTTAATATATATATATATATATATATATATATATATATATATCTATATATATTGGAACCTATGATACTTTTTTCAGGATTCTTTCATGGATAAAAGTAAGTAGTTTTACTTGATGAAAATTTACACATTAATAATCTAAATTATTTATTTTTTAAGTCTGTTTCAGTGACTGGTGGAAACAAAAGGAGCCTGAAAGAAGAGAGAAAGAGAAGAGGGAGAAACAAGTGGGGCATTACATATCCCAATTGTTCATTTTCACCATTAATTGTTAATATACTTTTAGAATTTTAATCATTCAAATTATTTTGTAAATATTTTGTAAATATTTGTTATTAAAGGGGCTGTAAGATCAAATAAAAATTGTTTTAATGGTTCCTTGTGGTCCTGCAGATTATTAAAAGTAAACATATTACTTATTTGTCACATTATTTGTCAGGAAAATTGGGGCAGACACTATGTAATCAATCAATTATCAAACAAACATTTTGACCAGCTAAGACCGGCCTGGCTGACCAGCTTAAGCCAGCTAAGACCAGCCTGGCTGACCAGCTAAAACCAGCTAAGACCAGCCTGACCAGCTTAAACCAGCTAAGACCGGCCTGACCAGCTAAAACCAGCTTAGACCAGCCTGACCAGCTAAGACCAGCCTGGCTGACCAGCTAAAACCAGCCTGACCAGCTTAAACCAGCTAAGACCAGCCTGACCAGCTAAGACCAGCCTGGCTGATCAGCTAAGACCAGCAAGGTTGACCAGCTAAAACCAGCTTGACCAGCTAAACAAAGTGGCCAAAACCCCTCTAAAACCAGCTTGATACACCAGCTATGACCAGCCTGGAAGACCAGCTTAAACCAGCTTGACCAGCATAAGCTGGTTTAAAATGTTTTTTTCAGCAGGGATGAAACAGGAAGTTACTGTAACTCAGGCATGCAGTGTCCAATCTGCCCCAAACTTAACATGTTTGATAAGAGTCCTGGCCTGAACACATGCCCATACCAATATTCAGTTATAGTCATAGCGCCACATACTGTCAACAGGAAGTGACATGTTTAACACTGTGATACACTATTAGCAACACACTAAAATAAGCCATTAAGTGCTAAACTTGTTAAAAACATGCTCAAACATGCTAGCAACACTTACTAAGTGCTAAAGCATGTTGTTAAAGCCACGAAACGATCCCGGTTACTTGGCTGTAACCGTGTTCCCTTTCGAAAGCTTCAGTCGATGCTGCGCTGCTCAGCGCATTGGGAACGTCTTTTAGTCGTGACCAGCTGTGAATAATGTGTATAAAAACGTTGAAGACCGACCGGAAGAATATACAGCCTCGGCTGATGACGTCATCAGCGCGCACCCGAGCACGGGGCTATAAATAGATGACCCACAGGTGCATCATCAGGATATTTTGTCTGAAGAGCAGTCCCAGGACATCTTAAACACGGCAAAATAGCGCAGCATCTCGTTCCGCTTTCTCAGGGAACACGGTTACAGCCAAGTAACCGGGATCGTTCCCTTTCGAAAGCTTCAGTCGATGCTGCGCTGCTCAGCGCATTGGGAACGAGAATACCCACGCCGCCGTGCTTGAGCATGTCTGGACCCCACGGATGTGCAGGTGTGTTTCACAAGAACGCAAGAAGGCCTAGACATTAACTTGACGTCGACTCAAGGACATGAGAGCCCGGAGTGGCATGAACATCCAAACTATAAAATCTTATGAATGTGTGCGGAGAGGACCAACCTGCCGCATCACAAACCTGTTGTGGGGGCGCCTCTCGCCAAAGCACTAGAAGAGGCGACCCCCCTGGTGGAGTGAGCTCTAAGACCTTTAGGCGGAGCTTGACCGCGCGCCTCATAGGCAAGAGCAATAGCATCCCTGACCCAATGAGACATGGTCTGCTTGGTGGCCGCTGCTCCTCTGTTATGAACACCATAACAAACAAAGAGTTGCTCTGACTTACGCCACTGGCTGGTGTGGTGGACGTAGGCCTGAAGAACACGGACTGGACACAGTCTATGAGATCTCTCCTGCTCCGGCGTTGTGAACGGCGGAGGACAGAAGGCTTCAAGAATGACCGGATGTACAGCCGAAAATGGAACTTTAGGCAGGTAATCAGGATGAGGATGCAGAATCACTTTCACCATTCCTGGGGCAAAGTCTAAGCAGGAAGGAGAGATAGACAGGGCCTGCATATCCCCAATTCTCTTCAAGGAAGTTATTGCCATGAGAAAAAACATTTTTAGAGTCAGAAGTTTATCAGATGCTGATTCTAAAGGTTCAAAGGGGGTTTCAACCAGACCCTCAAGAACTGTAGCTAAGTCCCAAGAAGGGATCTTGGTTTTCACTGGAGGCCTCAGTCTCCTAGCCCCACGAAGGAAGCGAGAGAGCAGAGGGTGTCTCCCGAGTGGTGCCCCATCAATCAAGGCATGGCAAGCCGAAAGAGCGGCCACATAACCCCTAAGAGTAGCAGGACACGTGCCTGTTGAAAATTTCTCCTGCATGAAGTCCAGTACTGAAGCAATCTGGCAGTTAACCGGATCTACATTATGTTTAACACACCACCTTTCAAAAACACCCCATTTACCGGCATAATTCTTCCTAGTGGAGGAAGCCCTAGCACTTAGGATGGTCTCAATAACAGCAGGCGAAAGCCCAGTGTCTCTCAGTTGGTTCCCCTCAGGGGCCAAACATGAAGATTCCACAGATCGGGCCTGGGATGGAATATCATTCCCTCCGCCTGAGACAGAAGGTCCCTCCTCTCCGGAATCGCCCACGGCGAGCCGTCGAGGAGAGATATCATCTCCGAGAACCATACTCTGCCCGGCCAACGCAGCGCTATCAGTAAGAGGCAAGACCCTTGTTGGCGAACCCTGGCTAGAACTCCCGGGAGCAGAGAGACTGGGGGAAACGCATACAGGCGCATATTGGGCCATGAGTGCGCCATCGCATCCAGACCCAACGGAGCTGGGTGACTCAGAGAGAAGTAGAGGGGACATTGCGCAGTCTGCTGAGAGGCGAAGAGGTCCACCTCCGCTTCGTAAAATCTGGTCCAGATCTGTTTCACTACCTCCGGGTGGAGTTTCCATTCCCCCGTCGGTAGTGTCTGTCTGGACAGTAAATCTGCTCCCACATTCCACTGCCCTGGAATGTATACTGCCCTGAGTGACAGAAACTTGTCCTGGGCCCAGAGAAAAATCTGCCTTGCTATTCTGTTCAGGTTGCGTGAGCGCAGACCTCCCTGGTGATTTAAATAAGAGACTGCCGCTGTATTGTCCACCCGCACCAAGACATGACAGCCTCTCAATTGGTGGAGAAAATATTTCCGAGCCCGAAATACGGCCATCAGCTCGAGGCAATTGATGTGCCAGTCGAGCTGATGGCCCTCCCATTCCCCTTGAGCTGGACGGCCTTCTAAGACCGCTCCCCAGCCCACCAGGGAGGCGTCTGTCGTTAGCAGTCTGCGACGACACGGCGCCCCTAGAGTGGGACCCAAGGTGAGGAACCGGGGTCTGAGCCACGGAGATAGTGTACGAAGCCCGTGGCGCGTCACTTTTATTTGCCTTCGAGGATTGGCTCTTGGATGAAACCCTCTGGCTTTTAGCCACAACTGAAACGGTCTCATGTGCAACAGCCCCAGAGGAATCACCGTGGATGCTGATGCCATAAGACCTAACATCTTCTGGTACTGATGAACAGTGTGCTCCTGACCTAACCTGACCTTGCTCATGGTCTGCCGAATGGTCTCGATCCGAGCGGAAGACAGTCGTGCCCGCATCGTGATCGAATCCCAAACGATCCCGAGATAAGTCGTTCTTTGGGCAGGAGAAAGAACACTTTTGTTGGTGTTGAGTCTCAGCCCTAGAGAAACCACATGAGCTAACACGATGTCTCTGTGTTGGAGCGCCATCTCTCGCGATTGTGCCAGTATCAGCCAATCGTCGATATAGTTCAAAACGCGAATGGAGTCGTAAAGGAGCCAGTGCTGCATCCATGCATTTTGTAAATGTGTGGGGCGACAAGGCTAGGCCGAATGGAAGAACCCGAAATTGGTACGCTTTGCCCCCGAAAGCGAACCTCAGGAATTTCCTGTGTTGTGGCAATATTTCTATGTGGAAATATGCATCCTTTAGATCGATCGTGACGAACCAATCGTGATGTTGAATCTGCGTCACGACCGTCTTGACAGTTAACATCTTGAACTTGAGCGCTTTGACTGAACGGTTTAAGCCTCGAAGATCTAAGATTGGACGCAGCCCCCCATCCTTTTTGGGAACCAGGAAGTATCTGCTGTAATAGCCCGACTCTCTCTCTGGAAGAGGAACATGCTCTATGGCCTCTTTGCTCAGAAGAGTTTGTAGCTCTTGTGACAGTACGTGCATCAGCTCCGGTTTCACGGAAGTGAAAACCACGCCGTTGAAACGCGGAGGACGACGAAAAAATTGGATTCTGTATCCTATCTGTACTGTGCTTAATACCCACGCAGAGATGCCTGGCAGAAGTTTCCACGCTGCCAGACTCTCTGAGAGTGGTATTAATTTTAATACTTCCTTTTGAGGGGATGTTAGATGTTCCGCGTCCAGAACGACCGCCGGAAACAATGGTACATCTAACACCTCGCTGGAAACCGCTGCCACCCCGAGGCACGAGAGGTGGCGGGGATGGAGAGGTTCTGTGAGGGTATCGGGAAGGGGCGAGGAGATCTTGAACGCGCCCCATCCCGCGGGGGACTACCCCCACCAGATCGGGCGCCAGACCATCAGGACTTCCGCTTTCTGTTAATAATAGTCCTGAGGTCTGGCTTGGGAGGTTGCTGAGCGCGGCGAGCCTGTCCCCAGTCTCTACGAGGGGGAGCACGCTCAGCCACGCTCTGCTTTTTAACCTCCCTGGCTTTTGAAGGACCGGGGCGGGGCTGGGTGGCAGACGGCCCCTCCCCTTGAGTGCGGCGAGGAAGAAATTGACCGAATGCTTCTTCATGTTTCTTCACCTCTTTAAACCTGGTGACTACAGTGGACACCGAGTCACCAAACAAACCAGAGGGAGAAACAGGGGAATCTAACAGAAACACACGATCCTTTTCTTTAATGCCTGTCAGATTCAGCCACAGATGCGATGAACGACCGATGGCACGGGCCGTTTGCTTGGTCGCACGAAGAGACAGATCTGTGGCTCGACGAAGCTCAGAAAATGCTTCCTCGTCGATGGTACTGCCCACACTCAAATCCTTCAACAGGTCAGCCTGGTATGCCTGTAACACAGCCATAGTGTGCAGCGCAGCACCAGCCTGACCTGCAGCTTGATAAGCTTTACCCACTAATGACGATGTCACACGACACGGTTTAGTGGGGAGGGTAGGTTTCTTTATAGAAGATGCGGATTCGGGCGAGAGATAGCTCGCGAGCGTCTCTTCAACCCGAGGCATCTCCGTATACCCCCGCGACTTTGCACCCACGATAGTCGAAAAAGTCGACGTCGAAGGCACAAAGACGCGAGAAGTATATGGTTTACTCCATGACTTAGACAGCTCATCATGGAGGTCCTCGAAAAAGGGGAGAAACTGATGTTGTGGTTTCTCCCCCCCGCCACCGGACAGAAACCTATCCTCTAGCTTACTATGTTTGGGGGTCTCTTGTTCGCGTGGCCAGTCAAGCTGTAACCTGGCAACCGCGCGAGTAACCACCTCTAGCAATTCCTCAACAAATTTATTTCCACGGGAGGAATGCTCAGAGGCTGGCTGCTCGTGCTCAGATGAGCCAAGAGATATGTCATCCCCCTCGTGAACCGAAGAAGCACCGGAGCGCGCTTCGCGTTCACGAGAAGAGATGTTAGGATCTGATGACGCGACAAGCGAAAAGGACTGACCCGTCTCTTGCTCGTCATTCAGATCCATACGAGAGCCCCACGATGGTAATGCGGGTGCGGACTGAAAATAGTTCAGACGGGAGCTAAGCATCTTAACTGTGAGCTGGTCACAATGCTCGCACCCGCCTTTCTCTATAGCCAGAACCGCGTGCTCTTCCCCCAAACAAACAAAACAGTAATCGTGTGTATCCAGCTCAGACATGGGACGTGAGCATGGAGGAACACAACGCTTACTGATTTGTTGACTCATTTCTCTTTTACTTTTTAAACTCCTTATAAAGAAAGAGAGAAAAAGATTGAGAAAGAGAAATTTTCTGCACACTGCCTGATACAAACTAACTCCTAACAAAGAGAGTAGAGAGAGAGAGAGATTCCAACACACATGCACAGAATGGTCTGAAGACAAAAGACCTGATGATGCACCTGTGGGTCATCTATTTATAGCCCCGTGCTCGGGTGCGCGCTGATGACGTCATCAGCCGAGGCTATATATTCTTCCGGTCGGTCTTCAATGTTTTTATACACATTATTCACAGCTGGTCACGACTAAAAGACGTTCCCAATGCGCTGAGCAGCGCAGCATCGACTGAAGCTTTCGAAAGGGAACAGGAAGTTGTTGTAATTCATGCAAACAATGTCCAATCTGCCCCAGACTTCACATGTTTGATAAGAGTCCTGGCCGAAGATATCTACATGCCCATATTCGGTTATAGTCATAGCGCCACCTGCTGGCAACTGTAAGTGACAATTTTACCCCTGTGATGGACTATTAAAAGCACAGCAAAATATGCTATTTTGTGCTAAACATACTAGAAACATGCTAGCAGCACTTACTAAGTGCTAATGCATGCTATTAATGCCATGAAAGAGGAATTTGTTGTAACTCACGCATGCAGTGTCCAATCTGCCCCAAAGTTCACTTGTTCGATAAGAGTCCTGACCTGAACACATGTAAAGGGCAATATTCAGTTATGATGATAACGCCACCTGCTGGCAACAGTAAATGACTTCTTTTAAACTAACTTAAACATGCAATGTCCGATTTGCCCCAAACTTCACGTTCTGGCCTGAACATATCTTAAGGCTAATATTCAGTTTCAATCATAGTGCCAACTGCTGGCAAAAGGATGTAACATGTAAACATGTTTACATGTTTTACATTTACATTAATGACTGACATATTCTTCCTATATTTACTATATATTAAAAGCATACTGCCCACCGTTCTCTGTTTTCCTAAAGCCACCGGTTGGCGGTAAGCCCGGGTGCGAGGGCACTTTCATTGCTGCTTGCTACGTGAGGTGTTTTAATGTGTGCGCGCTGAACATTGACACATTTAAACACTGGAGCGGAGGTAGTTGTCATGGAAACGGAGCAGCAACACAACGACTGACAAGCAGGAAACTGTCTCTCGCTGCTGTTTTCACTGCTTTCGGTGAGTTTAGTCCCTAAAATTGCATAAACATTACATACAGCTGTTCCTGACACTAATTTTATTTGTTTATTTTTTGTAACGTCTGTGTGAGGTGTTTTAATGCGTGTGCGCTGAACATTGACACATTCAAGCACTGGAGTTGAGGTAGTTGTCATGGAAACGGGGCGGCAACACAACGACTGACAAACAGGAAACTCGGTCTCTCGCTACTGTTTTCACTGCTTTCGATAAGTTTAGTCCCTGAAATCGCATAAACATTACATACAGCTGTTCCTGACACTAATTTTATTTGTTTATTTTTTGTAACGTCTGTGTGAGGTGTTTTAATGCGTGTGCGCTGAACATTGACACATTCAAGCACTGGAGTTGAGGTAGACTGAGCTGTTCATGAAAGTGTCGGATTTTAATCACATCTTTATGTGTAGACAAGAAGTTTTGACTGGTCTGCAATAGTTTTGCTGGTAATTTTCAATGGGTGGTTAGAAATAGGCTCAGATAACCTAAACATATACATGGTACCGTTCATCGGTGACGTCACTGACGTAACTGAATCCAGTTCAAACGCATTTTGATCACTCATGGTAAACAAATATTGATAAAAACTATTCTGTGATTTCAGGAGCAAAAAAAAAAAAAATCCTGAAGGGAGCCACAAACCGAGAAGTAAGAGATACAGATGAAATGGGAAAGCTTTTTAAATTTTAGGGCTTTGACATTGAGAAGTAAGAAGTATGAACAATATTAAATAAATAAGTAAACCTAGGATCAAATTCTGTTAAGAATTTATGTTCTGTATATTTGTATATTCTTCTTTCTCTTTTCTACATTTCACCTGTGCTCTAGCATGGTTTCTTGTAATAAACATGCCATTGTATACTAAATATTGTTGGCTCTGTGACAAATTGCTTCTTATGTTCCTAGATTCTTCCATGATGATGGCCTGTACCCCAGAGTTGGAGTGAACCTTCTGTCGGACAACATCTCCAAGGCACAGTAAACCATATGGCTGGCAAGTTAACCTCAAACATACACTACTGTTCACAATTCAGTAAGATATTTTATGTTTTTCAACAAAAGTGTCTAATGCTTACCAAGACTGAATTTGTTTAAAAATTTGTATAAAAAACAGTGTAAACAGTGATATTGTAAAATATTATTTATTATAATATATTATTATTCTTTGTGTATATATTGTAAGATGTCATTTACCTCCTGTGATCAAAGCTGAATTTTCAGCATCATTATTCCAGTCTTCAGTGTCATGTGATCATTCAGAAATTATTCTAATATGCTGATTTGCTGCTCAAGAAACATTTCTGATTATTATCAGTTGAAAACAGTTGTGCTTTTAGGATGCTTGATGAATAGAAATGTCAAAAGAATTTTATTTGAAACAGAAATCTTTACATTCACTTTTAATCAATTTAATACATCTTTGCTGAATAAAAATATGGATTTCTTAAAAAAAAAATCCTGATAAAAATAAATGTATTTTTATTTCAGTTGATTTCAGTTTTACCCAACTGAAATCAACATAGTTTCAACATTAGGTAAGCCAACCAATTAGACCGATTTTATGTTAAATATGTGTTGATTCTATGATGTCGTTTTAACCAACAGTAAATCAATGTCTATTCAACGTTGGGTAAATAAACCAATTGCGTCCATTTTACGATAGTTGGCGTGCCTGACGTTGGTTCAACATTACCCCGATGAGCAAAACGATGCCGGATCGACGTCAGCGATCAACGCCGTTTCGACGCCACGAGAAACATTGATTCTACGTTGATTCTATGTTGGTTTGCTGTTATTACTCAACTGCTATAGATACTGATGATGTGCTAAAGAGCTAACTTGCAAGAGCTAACACAATTTCAGAATGAAAAATGCCTACAAAGCAGATGTAGAGGTGAGTACATCGGGTGTTATGGAAAGTGTTCCCGGTTCCGGTTGACCTAATTAATGCAGCCTAACAATCCTTTAACGGATTTGAATTATAGAAATATGTTGATGTGTTATGTGTAAGCCAAGTTAAAGAGATGGGTCTTTAATCTAGATTTAAACTGACAGAGTGTGTCTGCATCCCGAACAGTGTTGGGTAGATTGTTCCAGAGTTTGGGCGCTAAATACGAAAAAATGATCTGCTGCCCACAGTTGATTTTGATATTCTAGGTATTATCAAATTGCCAGAGTTTTGAGAACGCAGCGGACATGAGGGACTATAATGCGATAAGAGCTCGCTCAGGTACTGAAGAGCTAAACCATTTAGGGCTTTATAAGTAATTAGCCAGATTTTAAAATCTATACAATGTTTGATAGGGAGCAGTGCAGTGTTGACAGAACCGGGCTAATATGATCATACTTTCTGGTTCTAGTAAGAACTTTAGCTGCTGCATTTTGGACCAGTTGGAGTTTGTTTATTAAGTGTGCTAAACAACCACCCAATAAAGAATTACAATAATCTAACCTTGAGGTCATAAACGCAAGAATTAACATTTCGGCATTTGACATTGAGAGCACAGGTCGTAATTTAGATATATTTTTGAGATGGAAAAATGCAGTTTTGCAAATGCTACAAATGTGGATTTTAAAGGAAAGATTGCTATCAAATGGCACACCTAGGTTCCTAACTGATGACGAAGAATTGACAGAACAGCCATCAAGTATTAGACAGTGTTTTATCTTATTACACGCGGAGGTTTTAGGTCCAATAATTAGCACCTCTGTTTTTTCAGAATTTAGCAGTAAGAAATTAGTTGTCATCCAGTTTTTTATCTCAGCTACACAATCCGTTGTGCTGGCGACTCCACCCCTGTCTGTTGCTATCAAGGATGTTAAGTTTGGGGCAGTTTGACCACTGCATGCCTGAGTTACAGCAAATTCCTGTTTCATTGCATTAATAGCATGCTTTAGCACTTAGCTAAATGTTAATATGTTTCAGCATGTTTCTAGCATGTTGCTAGCCTATTTAACACTTGCTGACGCTTTTTAATATGTTCCTAGAAAAACATAACAGTGTTAAACATGACACTTCCTGTTGCCAGCAGGTGGTGCTATAACTATAACTGAATATGGGCATGGACATGTGTTCAGGACATGACTGTTATTTAACATGTGAAGTTTGGGGCCGATCGGACATTGTTTGCCTGAGGTCCATTTCATGGCGAAACATTGAAATTTGTCAGGCCGCCAGGGACACGCCCTTCAATGAAAACTCAAGATCTTTGCAATTTAGCATCACAAAGGCCTTATGAAATTTGAAGGTGATCCGATTAAAACTATAGGAGGAGTTTGTTCAAGTAAGAGGCCTGAAAATGGCAAAAACTGCACAAAAATCATAGAGGAAATTAAAAATATCTCATCCATCTTCCTGTTGGGTTTTGGATGTTGTACCAGGAGACTTTTTTGTAGGTACTGGTGTGTTACATGTGTGTACCGAATTTTCTACATGTACGTGAAACGTAGCGGGATAGGCGCTTTGTTAAAATGTTATAGGTGGCACTAAAGAGTAATTTTGCCACACCCACTTCTGAAACCCATATCAGATGTAAATTTTCGCCAGTTCTGATGCGTGTGCAAAGTTTCTTGAGTTTTCGAGCATGTTTAGACCCTTAAAAATGCGATTCATTTTGGAGAAGGAGCAATTCCAATAGGGTCCTCACACTGCAGTGCTCAGGCCCTAATATTAATTATAATAATAATAATAAACTGAGCAATTCCAAGAGGGTCCTCACACCACTGGTGATCGGGCCCTAATAATTCTTAGAAAAACAACAGGGCCCTGCGCCCTAATGGCTTGGGCCTTAATAACACAAGAAATTGTATTGGTAAGTGAATAAGTAAAAAAGAAAATTTTATATGAACAATATCACACTTGTAACTGTGTGTGATATAGATTGATATCACACGGCAGTGGTAAGACATTTATGTAACATTTTGATGTTATACAAAAGTGTTAAAAAATAAGAAATAAGCACAAAATGTCTTGGAAAAAAACTACTTTGATACAGAACTACTTTCTTCCACCATGGATGCTCTTCTGGCATGTGTGCCTGGAGAACACATTTCCGAAAATGGTTAAGTGATTATATTTATGGTATACAGTGAACTTTTTATATCAGGAGACAATATTCCACACAAAGTATCCCCACAAAAGTATCACATCACTAAGATTTTTGGTGGTGTAAACAATTTATTCTGAAGCAATATTTTCATCAGTGTTCTATAATCCTTTATATACATAAATCTTTTTTTACTATCATAAAGGCCTATTTTTTTTTTTTTTTTTACTTTTTAAATGTATCACCTTTCATGTCAAATTATTACAAGTTATCAATAAGCGGTTACCAGTCAGATTAAATCATTAACATTGCAAAATTACAACTGCAATAAATAATGTTATGAGATTAACATTTTAAACACATTTATGAATATACAAATAAGAAATGTTGGGCGGAAAATGCATACTTTTAAACATACTGAACTACCAGTAGGTGGCGGTAAGTCACTTAATGAGTGAGCATTAAGCTGTCTATATAACTGATTCTTTCAAAAAACGCTGAATCATTGAGTAACAAAACACTACAGAGTGTTGCTTGGAGAATGTGCTATACTTCTGCCTTGATCCTTGTTTGGAACTATTTTCATTGGTGAAACAGAACAAAACAGTAAATATTGTGTCTAAAACATAAGTAACTTAATAACTACTTGACTAACTACTTGTTTATTGAACTAAAATCAATGTAACATTTGCAGTCAAGAGAATATTCAGAAAAATAGCTCCCTTGGTATGTGACTGACCTATATCATGTTAGAAATAAATACACATTTTGATTGAGTTTCTTTATGTGTGATGTTATGATCATTTGTTTTTTAAGTCTGGTACAAAGAGACAGTCAGTGCAACCCTGATACCAGAAATACACTATCCATTATCAATTGCTGTTTACGCAGCATATATTAAAATCAGAAGAATCATTGTTGTGTTTCGATACTTCGCTGGTTATTTTTTTGTCACTTAATCAGGCTGTTTGTCTGGTTGATCAAGTAAAAAAAAAAAAATTAAACCAGATCTAAGGCTCGACCTATATTTATTATTACAATTACTGACAACATTATATACAGAAAAAAAGTCGACCTGTATTCTGCTACTGCGATTCTGTCTGATGATGATGCAGTAACCACTGCAGGTGGAAAAAAAAAAAAATCTTCGGTCTGTCCAAGGATTGTAAACAAGTCCCTCAGACTGAAGATATTTTATTTGTGACCAAAAATATTTAAGACCTATTAAATCTGAGTTTAAGACTTTTTAAGGACCCCTGGACACCCTGGACACAGAGGGACTAGTCACCAGCAGAAGATTAACAGATACTGAAAATAAAGAAAATTAAATAATAATGAGATGTAAATAATACAAGTTGATAAAACAAGTAAAAAAAGAACAAACGAGGAGTGACACAATAGCAAAAGGTAAGGATAAATGAATAACAAAAAACAGCCAGTGAGTCGAAATCAACTAGCACACATTCTGGAGTTCTATCTACAAAGTGGGACACTCTGCACTCTTGGGACAGTAAGAGTTGTGATATCATGCAGGTTCATTAGGATGGATGTCTCAGCAAGCCAATAGCAGAGTCTATGAGGAACAGAAAATACAGGCACACACCCACAGAGACGTTAACAGTCAATATGTGAGTTATGCACATTAATAGATAAATAGATAAAAATAACTGTTTATTTGACCACTTTAATTGTTTCCTCTGTATAAACATATTAAGTATCTTACTTTCACTTTCTTCTTGTGTAAGAAAGTCAGATGATTACTCCACTCTTTTTAAAATTGCTGCTCTCCTGTTTTTTTTTTATCTTCTTCATCTGCTGCTATTGCTCCTGCTGCTGCTCCCATTGCCAATGCTGTTGCTCCCAATGCTACTGTTCCTGCTACTGCTGCTCCTCCCACTGCTGCTCCTGCTCCCACTGCTGCTGCTCCTCCCACTGCTGCCGCTCCTGCTCCCACTGCCGCCGCTCCTGCTCCCGCTGCCGCCGCTCCTGCTCCCAATGCTGCCGTTCCTACTCCCACTGCTGCCGCTCCTGCTCCCACTGCCGCCGCTCCTCCCACTGCTGCCGCTCCTCCTGCTGCTGCCGCTCCCACTGCTGCCACTCCTGCTCCCACTGCTGCTGCTCCTCCCACTGCTACTGCCAATCCTACACCCACTCCTCCTGTTGCTGCAAGGAATGCTAATGTTCCTAATGCTGTTCCGCCTATTTTAGCACCTTTTTATCTTAATCTTTCTCTGGGCTTTGGCATACATCCCATTTGTGTAGTGTGCTCCGTTGTGTCTCTCCACCATTTGTTCAATTTTCTTTAGCAGCTCTTTAACTTGATCCTGATTTTGTCTGTTTTCATTGTTGAAGGAGTGATAAGGGATTTTCTTAGTTAAATCTTGTAGATCTTGATTTTCTTTAATAAACTCATCTAATGAATTTCCCTGCAGTACATCGGCATGTGTGAAAAGAATGATGATGTATTGTGAAGCATCTTGTCCAAAGTTCTCCTGAATCCATTTCACTGCATCCTTCTCTTCTTTTGTAAACCTGACATCCAGTCTGATCACCAGCAGAAAAGCATGGGGACCGGGAGCAGACATGTAGACACAATTCTCTAACTCAGTTTTCAGTTCTTGTTCAGACAATGATGTGTCAAACAATCCTGGAGTGTCAATTATTAAAATGTTTCTACCAAACAGATTTGCATTTGCTTTTTCACAGGTGACTGTAATTGAACGCATGGAATATGCACTACGAAAACAGTTATTTCCCAGTATGGTGTTTCCTGTTGCACTTTTTCCTTCCCCAGTTTTACCCAGCAGAACAATCCTCCATTTAGATAACCCTGGTGAGTGAAAAAAAAAAAAAAATCTGACAAACAAAGCACTTTAAAAATATAGAGGTCAAACGACAATTGAAAAAAAAAAATGACTTCATCATGTTCTAAGGTTAAGCTGTTAATGGGTTTATGTTGACTCAATTTAAAGTATATATTCTTGTGTTGCATCCAATGATTATGCTATGGGGAATGCTTGGATTGGTGCTGTGACATCCTGTGATGTGTAACGCCCAGTGTTGGGCAGTAACATGTTAATTAGAAATGCCTTACAGTAATTTGAATCTTTTTTTTAGTAACGGAGTAATTTAACGCGTTATAATTTTCAAAATAATAATTAGATTATAGTTACAAGCCAAGGTCTCTATATGTTACTGCTGCATTACATTATTGCCGACAGAATGCAGTGTTTTATCATCTAGATTGTAAAAAGGGTGCAGCACATGAGACTTCCTCTACCTGAGACTTTACTTTGACTGGTAAGCGCCTGCGAGGCGTATACTACCAAACTCAGCATGGAGAGTGAAAAGCATGTGCTTTGTTGCTGGAAATACAATCATTATTTTAAGTTTATTTCTGTCAAAGGCGAGCACATTATTGTGTGATGTCAGTTAGGGGGAAATAAAACCTTTCATCCGTAAAAAAAAAAAAACTCCACATCCAAATTAAAGCCCCTGAAAGGGCAGCATGTCAGTGGTAAAACTTGGTAAAAAAAGCAATGCATCAACTTCTACTGTCCAATGCCAGTGGATTAAAGACCTGTACCCGACACAACAGAGAGCGCTGCGGGACAGACGGGCAAGTGCGGGCAAGTAGAGACTCGTGTGTGTGCGGGTTGCAGGAGAATAAAAATAATTAACGTGACTCCCGCAAAATGCGTTGAGCAATGTTGATTTTTAGAACGCAATGGCCAATCAGAGGTGTAAGCATCCACTCACTGCTCAGAATGCAGGAGTACCTGTGCGGTGCTGAAATTTGCATGCTCCCAACATTTTGAAAGATTTATTATGCATATTGATTGTGATGAATTGAGATGTTTGCTTTTTAAATGGAGCACTTTTTGCTCGCCCTCTGCCATGCCAAAACATGCAAGCAGCAGCCTTTGCTTCTAGTTCAAATTAACAGTGGTCTGTGAATGTTGATGCTTTAATAAGACATATTTTACCTGAAGCGTTTATACTGGGATGTTGTGGCTAGGCTAAATGAAACTTACTATTTCAGGTCAATTTCATAGATGTGCAGGAAAAAGTAATTTAACTAGTAATGTAACTAGTTACTTTTTAAATAACTTGATTATGTTTAAAAGGAGTAATCAGTAATTGAATTACTGTTCCAGAGTAACTTGCCCAACACTGGTGACGGCGTAAAGAACACCCATAACAACAACAGTTTAGCTTCCGTTTTTCAGATTTGCGTGCTTGATGAAACCTGTATGGGAAATAGCAGGTGGTAAAAATTGATCGGACCCCTGGGTAAAAGGGGCCTCTGGGCCATAAGGCTGACCTCAGGGGTCAAGGAGAAAACATACATGCATACGTATAGGGAATAATCTATAGAGTTGTTTTGCAAGCTTTCTCTTCCTTATGTGACAGCACCGGCTGTTTTTAGTTTGTAACCTTGGGTGTGCAAAGAGATATAAAGCGGAGACGATAACTCCCTCCTTTGTCACACTCAGCAGGGCGCTGTATCTGTTTGACTGTGAACCTTTCTTGCAAGAAATAAACCTTTAAAACGCAGCTGCGCAATTTGTCTTTATTGATCGAGAGCCTCAAGCAAAGATTTTTGCCACAACAATTTGGTGTCAGAAGTGGGATTCCTTGGCTGTGTCTTCTGACCTGACAGCGGACCGGTGACCGTAATCCTGAACAATAGACGTTCAGCCCTAACCCCAACTAGGATTCAGGGAGAGAGGGGCCGCTCCGCCGGGGGCCAGGAGAGACACCACTGGAATCAACAAAACGAACAAGGCCTCCACTGGGACTCTCGGTAAGAGACAAATTGATTTCTTTTCTTTTGGGGAAAAGTGTCAATAGATAAATTTAGGGAAGGGGGGAACGAACCATACTGACAACTGGCAAGAGGTTACACTGACGGCAACCGTGGGGGTTGTAGCAGTAGGTGTAACAGGTCTGTGCGAGACGAGATACACTGACGGCAACCGTGGGTTTCTAAAGGTGCACGAGGGTTAGAGTCCCGCACCCGAGAGAAAACGAGAGGTTGTAGCAGTAGGTGTATTGATCGCAACCCTGCAGCAAGAGGCTTCGAGGGTAGACCAGAAGCAGGAGCTTCAAACCCAGCCAGTCTTGGGTGAAAGATTGGGCCTGTCGGAGACGTCTGACAGGATTTGTAGGCGCCGAAAAGCGGTCAGAGTCAGTATGGGGAAGTCCCAGAGTAAATTTGGGAAATATGACACACCGACGTTTGCTCAGATGAGAAAGTCGGCGGGTGAAAAGTGTATGCTTGACATAGAGAAGTTGATTAAGTATCATGAGTTTCCGAGGGAGGGAACCTTGAGTGTAGCGAAGCTGAAAGCGGTAAAGGAGTCAGTAAAAGAGGGCAGCGAGATGCCGAAAAAGTGTTGTGCAAGGCATGTGTGTAAGGAATGTGAGGCGACGGTGAACTGTTGGCTCAGGGAGGCAGAGAGGAGAGAGAGAAAGGCTTTGCAGAAAGCTATGGCAGGCAGTAAAATAAAGCCTGAGGGAAAACAAACTGAAATAGAGAAAAACGGAGAAAAGATTAATGAGAAATGCTAAAAGAAATGAGTGTGAGTGAAGAGAAAATCAGAGAAATAAAAGAAGGAAAAGCACTTGCACTGATTACATGTACTAATCTGTCTGATGTCTCTGTTTCTGAACATGTACCACCGCCATACCATCACTATCCCATGGCCGAGTTACAAGCCCTGAGAGTTGATCCCGACCTCGACTGCTCCCCTCCGAGAAAACCCACAGCACCACCACCACCACCAGCAGCAGCAGCAGCAGCAGCAGCGCAGTGGGTGACACAGCCAACCGCGCCGGAGGAGAGATTACCCGCGACGCGACCAAAGTCACTGATACTGCAGGGAAAGAGAGCCAGAGAAAATCGGCTGAGGGAGGAAGAAGAAGACTATGCTGATGTGCCCGAAACTCCTCTTTTCGACAACAAAGATGAAGAAGAACTGATGATGCGCAGAACCCCCACAAATGAAGAGGAAAAGACCCCTGACGAGACTGACGGTAAAGCGGGAGGAGAAAAACATAACCGCACCGATGATTGAAGTCTCGGGGCCGGACGGGCCTATGATGATCTTCAGACCGTGGACCGCGCTGGAAGCAAGGGAAGCTATGGCACACCTGCCAGACGTGAGCGAGGGGGGCGACAGACTGAGCACAGAACTGCTGAAATTCTGTGAAGAGTTCAGCCCGACCATGACGGAATTGAGGAGACTTCTGCTGTCAAAACTGGGGCCGTCAAACTGGTACAAGATAAGCGGCAGAATGCCAGCAGACGACCACAGACGGAAAAGCAGCGACTGGAATGATGATGACAACGACGGCTACCGAAGAGCCGTAGAGACAGTGGCTGACGTGATAAAAGAGACATTTCCGACACGAGTCGACATGTCAAAGATCAGCAGATGCCGGCAGGAGAAAGACGAGACAGTCGATGATTACTACTGCCGCCTGCACGACGTGTTCAATAAATTCTCGGGGCTGATAGAACCGGCTCACAGAGGGCTGGAGCCCGGCACGTGGGAAAGCCATCTGAGGAATGCATTTCTGGATGGGCTGAAACCTGAGATCACAGAGAAAGTGAAAGTATCCTGCATCGAGTGGAGAGAGGGAAGACTGGCCACGGTGTTGATTCACGCCCGGCATGCTGATGGATTGCTGAGAGAGAAGCGTGAAAAGAAACAGGCCAAGAGTGACAGTGATCTGCGGCTGAGTTTGTCAAAGATCGCGATGGGTGCAGCGAGATACGAACCGCGACGAGAGAAGCGCGAGAACGGGGGCAAAAGAAGGAGTGAAAAGGGCCCAGCGAGGGACTGGCGAAACTCTCGTAAGTGGAGCTGCTGGATATGCGAGACGGACGACCACGACATGAGAAGCTGCTCTAAGTGCTGCGTGTGCAAAAAGGATGGACATTGGGCCAAACACTGTCCGGAGGCGAAAAAGGAGGACAAGTCGGACTGAAGCGAGGAGGATGGGGAGCAGCCGAGGGAAGGAGGAGAGGGCGAGCGGCCACAAGTAAAGGGAAGTGAACATAAATTAATCACACACACATACACATACACTGATATTCTGACTGCTCTCCGCAACGAAGAAAAAGCTTGCTTTTATGTGTCTATGTCCGAAATGAATGATGAAAATGTTGAAAAACAGTTTGCTATGTATGAGTGTGAGGCGTTTAAAGTAATGCCAAAATACCCATTGATAGTTCAGGGAACAATGATCGATTTCCTGGCCGATTCAGGGGCTACGAGATCAACCGTGCGACCATGTGACTTGCCATGTAAACCAGAGCTAACAGATCATGTTTCTGAATCCATTTGCGCATCAGGGCGCTCTATGTTTGAAAGGTACACAAAACCTTTGATTTGCGAAACAGAAACAGGGAGAGTGTTGAAACATGCATTCCTGTTTTCCAAAACTTGTCCGGTGCCCATTTTGGGGAGAGATCTGATGTGCAAACTGAATTTGAGGCTCATTGCTGATTCCTCGGGTGTCAGAGTAGAGGAGGAGGGGAGTGAGCAATGGAGCTGTTTGCACGAAGAGCCTCAGTGGGTATACGAGTGGCACATCATGAATTATGATTGGGCTGAAATGATGTGCAGAAAAGCAAGAGAATGTATAACAAGCTCTGGGGTGGAAATGATGGCACCTGACGAATTACACTGCACGTCACATGTCGCACTGCAAAGAGATGAAAATTATGAAAAAGATTGGTTTGAGAGAGATGAGACAGAAACTTTGAGTTTTGACAAAATGTTTTGGACAGACAGTGTGTGTGCGTTATCAGCCTGCCTCACAGAAGCACAGTCTAGGCAGTATCAGATGACAGAGCAGACTGTCCCACACTTATCACTAAGCAAGGCCAGAGGGCAGAAATGGTCTGAAGTTGGATTGTTTGTGAAACAGTGTGTTGATGCTGGGGACTGGAGAGAGACAGGGCCTGATTTGCAGCACAGTGAGAGTTTGAAAGCATTTATGGTGACATTTAAATGCGAAGTTGAAGTTGAAAGGGTTGTGAAGCCAATTTTACATGAGCACACTGACTGGGAGAATCAATGCATGGTAAATGTTGACCCCTCAGACATTCATCCAGCGCTGGCAGAAGTGTCATCCCATGTATGGGCTAAACACAAATATGATGTGGGGTTAATTAAGGGATGTGAACCGCTTGTGATCACTCCAAAATCTGATTACAGGCCGTGTCAACATCAATATCCACTCAAAAGAGAGGCTATTGAGGGAATAAGACCAGTGTTTGAGTCCCTGTTGAGGGAGGGGGTGATAGTGCCGTGCAATGATTCCCCAGTGAGAACTCCAATCTTTCCTGTGAAAAAGATCAGGGAAAAGGATCAACCCACAGAGTGGAGGTTTGTACAGGATTTGCAGGCCGTGAATGCAGCCACAAGACAGAGGGCTCCTTCAGTGCCTAATCCTTATACAATCCTGTCACAAATACCGTCAGATGCAAAGTTCTTTTCAGTGGTTGATTTGGCTAATGCATTTTTCAGCGTGCCAGTGGCTAAAGACAGTCAATACTGGTTCGCTTTTGAGTTTGATGGTAAGGGCTATTGTTTTCAAAGAATGGCCCAGGGCTTTGCCGAAAGCCCTACAAAATACAATGAAGCACTGAAAAGAAGTTTGGAACCACTGAGGTTGTCAGAGGGAACTGCGTTGTTGCACTATGTTGATGATTTGTGTGTAGCATCGCGAGATGAAGCTACCTGCGTAGCGGACACTGTGACCCTCCTGAAGCATTTGGCTGAGGAGGGCCACAAAGTCAGCTTGTCGAAATTGCAGTTTGCTAAGCAACAGGTGGTATTTTTGGGACATGTCATAACACCTAACAGTAAATCACTTTCTGACAAACGCATACAGGGCATAAAAGATGTGCCAAAGCCAATCACAAAGAAACAAATGTTGTCATTCTTGGGAATGTGTTCATATTGCAGAACATTCATCCCCAATTATGCGATTTTGGAGCAACCCCTGCGAAGCCTAACAGTAGGAAAGGGGCTGAAATCCACCGACAAAATTGAATGGACAGCAGAGGCAGAAGAGGCCTTTGTTAACATGAAAATTCAATTGGCACAGGCGCCCGCCTTGGGCCTTCCAAATGGTGATAGGCCGTTTGTACAGATGGTTGATGAAAAGAATGGGTTTATGACTTCTGTGTTGTTGCAACATCATGGGGATAGACTGCGACCTGTGGCTTATTTTTCTAGCAAGTTGGATCCGGTTGCTGCGGGGCTGCCACTTTGTCTGAGGGCGGTGGCAGCTGCGGAGCAGGCCGTGATAGC
The DNA here is from genome assembly GCF_022985175.1 of Labeo rohita. Lineage (NCBI taxonomy): Eukaryota > Metazoa > Chordata > Actinopteri > Cypriniformes > Cyprinidae > Labeo > Labeo rohita. The sequence continues at coordinate 399,012 of NW_026129865.1, read as the reverse complement.
CTCAAGAGAGTTTGTGGGTTATTCTGACCTAACTCTGATGGCGCCACACGCGGTCACCATGATCTTGCAAGAACAGAAAACATCACATTTGTCAACAGCTAGATGGTTGCGATACCACACAATCTTACTAGACATGCCAAATATCACGATTAAGCGGTGTACGACCCTGAATGCTGCGACTCTCCTCCCGACAGAAGGGGACGGGGAGGAGCATCATTGTTGTTTGACGACATTGGAACAAATTTGTACGCCACGTCCTGACCTTTCTGATATGCCACTCGAAAATTGCGACAATGTCCTCTTTGTGGATGGATCTGCGTCAAAGGATCCACAAACAGGCCAGAACAACGTAGGTTACGCAATAACAACTGAGTTCGGAGTTGTGGCTTCCGGAAAGCTACCATCAAATTACTCAGCTCAGGCGGCTGAGCTCGTAGCGTTGACAGAAGCGTGCAAATTAATGAAAGATCAATGCGTGACAATTTCCTGGTGAGTGAAAAAAAAAAAAAAAAAATCTGACAAACAAAGCACTTTAAAAATATAGAGGTCAAACGACAATTGAAAAAAAAAATGACTTCATCATGTTCTAAGGTTAAGCTGTTAATGGGTTTATGTTGACTCAATTTAAAGTATATATTCTTGTGTTGCATCCAATGATTATGCTATGGGGAATGCTTGGATTGGTGCTGTGACATCCTGTGATGTGTAACGCCCAGTGTTGGGCAGTAACATGTTAATTAGAAATGCCTTACAGTAATTTGAATCTTTTTTTTAGTAACGGAGTAATTTAACGCGTTATAATTTTCAAAATAATAATTAGATTATAGTTACAAGCCAAGGTCTCTATATGTTACTGCTGCATTACATTATTGCCGACAGAATGCAGTGTTTTATCATCTAGATTGTAAAAAGGGTGCAGCACATGAGACTTCCTCTACCTGAGACTTTACTTTGACTGGTAAGCGCCTGCGAGGCGTATACTACCAAACTCAGCATGGAGAGTGAAAAGCATGTGCTTTGTTGCTGGAAATACAATCATTATTTTAAGTTTATTTCTGTCAAAGGCGAGCACATTATTGTGTGATGTCAGTTAGGGGGAAATAAAACCTTTCATCCGTAAAAAAAAAAAAAACTCCACATCCAAATTAAAGCCCCTGAAAGGGCAGCATGTCAGTGGTAAAACTTGGTAAAAAAAGCAATGCATCAACTTCTACTGTCCAATGCCAGTGGATTAAAGACCTGTACCCGACACAACAGAGAGCGCTGCGGGACAGACGGGCAAGTGCGGGCAAGTAGAGACTCGTGTGTGTGCGGGTTGCAGGAGAATAAAAATAATTAACGTGACTCCCGCAAAATGCGTTGAGCAATGTTGATTTTTAGAACGCAATGGCCAATCAGAGGTGTAAGCATCCACTCACTGCTCAGAATGCAGGAGTACCTGTGCGGTGCTGAAATTTGCATGCTCCCAACATTTTGAAAGATTTATTATGCATATTGATTGTGATGAATTGAGATGTTTGCTTTTTAAATGGAGCACTTTTTGCTCGCCCTCTGCCATGCCAAAACATGCAAGCAGCAGCCTTTGCTTCTAGTTCAAATTAACAGTGGTCTGTGAATGTTGATGCTTTAATAAGACATATTTTACCTGAAGCGTTTATACTGGGATGTTGTGGCTAGGCTAAATGAAACTTACTATTTCAGGTCAATTTCATAGATGTGCAGGAAAAAGTAATTTAACTAGTAATGTAACTAGTTACTTTTTAAATAACTTGATTATGTTTAAAAGGAGTAATCAGTAATTGAATTACTGTTCCAGAGTAACTTGCCCAACACTGGTGACGGCGTAAAGAACACCCATAACAACAACAGTTTAGCTTCCGTTTTTCAGCAAGTGCTGTGTTTACTTTCTGTCCAGTGGTGTGTGTGAAAGAAAAGTAAAATAATTAAGAATGGCAAGTAGAATTAAGAGTTGCAAGTAAATGGGGTATGAATCGTCACTGGTTTCATTATTCAATTCAGTTATGATTATCATGTCAGCAATTCAATTTGATATCACAATGCATCCTCAGTTTTCAATATTATGGCACATGGCTACATTTTCATATTAATTTTTATCCATTTTATTAAATTATATAAGCAGACTACTTTTAAAATACACTGACCAAAATTAAAAACGCAACACTTTTTTTTGCCCCCATTTTTGATGAGCTGAACTCAAAGATCTAAGACTTTTTCTATGTACACAAAAGGCCTATTTCTCTCAAATATTGTTCACAAATCTGTCTAAATCTGTGTTAAGCCGGGCTCACACTACAGGATATTTAGCTCGAATTTGCCCTCCCGAGAATCGGAGCAAAAATCTTGTTTAGCATCTCGATCGGGCCCAATGTTTGGCACTGATTATCTGGTAACGTGAGACGTTCACAGATCGAATCTTGCACCTCCTAATCTGCTTTTACACAAATCGGGGGCAGCCCCGATCATATCAAACATGTTTGATATTCAGGATTTTAAATCGGGATGATCACGGCTATGATTACATCAGTACTTTTACAACAGCCAATGTGCGACCGCGAAACAGCTGTTGTACGGTCCATTGGATAGTGGAGATGGAGGAACCCTGGTGAAAAAAACAGCATATGCTGGTAGGTATGTTTTGATGCTGGTTTAAGCTGGTCCTTTGCTGGTTTTTGCTGGTCCTTAGCTGGTTTATGCTGGTTCATGCTGGTCCTTGACCAGCAACATGAAAAAAAAACAAAAAAACATATTCAACAGGACAAACTTGAAGCCCCTTTAATTAGCTTTTGATGCCATAAGTTGGCCTTTTTTATATAAAGCTCTTGAAAGATTTGGCATGCACAAAATTTTAGTTAGGGGCATCTGTACACTATATAATAAACTGCCCGGATAAAAATAAATGGGTACTCTTTAGATACCATTATATTAGAATGTGGATCAATACAGGGGTGTCCAATTTCTCCACTGCTTTTTGCGCTCTATATAGAGCCTCTCGCACAGTGGATAAGACAGACTCAAAACATCAAAGGCATTTGTATAAATGGAGAAGACCACCAACTGGCATTATATGTGGATGATATTTTGATTTAAGTATGCCCACTAACTCATTTCCTGAATGAATGAATCTTCTAAAGAAATTTGGCAGATATGCAGAATACAAATTAAATATACAAAAAAACACAAATTTTGACTTTTAATTATACACCTCCAAAACACATTAGAGATAAATTCTATCTCAGTTGGGATCAGAATTCACTGAAATATTTAGGAATATATTTACAGAAAGAAATTTCAACACTAGCAGAGGTAAATTGTGACTTACTTTTAACAAAAATCAGAGATGATATACATAGATGGAATGATTAAAAAACTCACTCTACAGAATACATTAAAGAAAAATGGGAAAAAGAAGGTCATTTTATGATATCGAATGAAGAGTGGCTTGATGTATGTACTCTTCATTGATGTATGTAAGATGTAGAATAAGGTCATGTAGAATAAGGCATCAATATGTGCTTAGTACTAATAAATGGCTAATATTCTACTAATATGCATGCTAATAAGCAACTAGTTAGGAGACCATAAAATATAGTGTTACCCTCAACATTACACTGCCTTTACATTTTTCCACATTATTTTTAGGAAATGCTGATCTTCAGACAAGATGGCCAGACAGATACCTATTTGGCATTTTAACACCTGCTGGTAAAAAAAGGGCTTACAAGGCGTTGGTTGCTTCCTGAACCCCCACCCCAATGCAACAGATCCACTTGAGGATGTAGTAAATTATATTTATGTTATGGAAAAGATTACTTTTTCCCTTCGTCTTCAGAAGAATGTGTTCAGAAAATTCTGGTCCAAGTGGGTTGAACATGTAAGGCCATTATGGCCATATGAATTTATACCTCCTTTGTGGAGCACAGAAAACAGATGTCCCTTCCCTTCTAAATAAAAAAATATATTGTAATCTCCATTGTATGCCTTTTCCACATCGGACACCAGTAGACTTTCTCCCACAGTCTCTATCACAGACTAAGAACAAATACTTAACATTATTTAGTATGGAGTTCAATTATTACGTTTATATCTGACCCCGAATTGTAAAAATTATTATTTTTATTTTATTTGTTATTTTGTTTTGTATTATGTACAAAAGGAAAACTGAATGACAGAGAAGAATGTAACCACATTTGTTTTGAAATAATGTACTGTTGTTTATGCTGCTACATCAAAAAAAAAATAAATAAAAAAAAAATAAATCTATTTAGCATCCTGGCACCACAAGGCTGAAGCAAGTGTAGTTAACTATCAGTTTTAAACAGCTTGCAGCATTAAAACAAAGAACACTTATTGATAATTTCAGCACAGGAAGTAGACTGTCAAATTTGGCGCAAGCAACCCAAGATTAATGATCAAAGAGACAACACATCATGACTATCATGAGTAAAACCATGAGGAAAATCATGAGATAAGACTTCCTTTCTTCGGTTTTCCCCCCACTCAGGACAGAAACCAGAATAAGACTCCTTCTAGACCTTTATACCTTTTGTTTCTCAAAGAACATCTCCTTACATTCACAGAATAGCACAGAGACTGCATTTACATATATAAATGCATCAGATCATTCAAAACTATGCTAAAAAGACCTATAAATGAATTAGTTCATTGCATTACTCCATATCATGTGTGTCATGTGTGTAACCCACACATGTGATCATGTTCTAATCACACACTGTGTATGTCCATTCGAATAACTATTAAAAAGTTTATAGGTTTATATTTGGCATGTAGTTTGGTATGTCCAGTGCATCTAGAAAATATTCACAGCACTTCACTTTTTCCACATTTTATGTTACATCCTTATTCCAAAATGGATTAAATTAATTATTTCCCTCCAAATTCTACAAACAATACCCCATACCCAAATTCCATAACATGCCAATTACATGTGATACCAATTTCACGTGTTCACACATAAGTTTTTTGCATTTTTTTTTTTTAGTTAGTTCTTAGTTATTGCCTTGATAATAGAAAATATGAGCTAGGCATCATGTATGACAGTTGCCAAAGTGAGATATGAGCTAAAATGACCAGATCCTGCCATGAGCTATATAGGAGACATATCTTGTATGTACATATAGGGCTTTTTTGTGGATATAAAGAAGCAATACAGGAGACCTATATGGCCTGTATATGCACATATATGCACCTCAATTTTGCCTATATGTGGCATATATACGCATATATGCAGCATATATATTATCATATATGTGCATATATACTGCATATATGTTTCATATATGCGCATATATCCTCATATAGGTTCTTTCCATGTGGGTAATGACAATGTGAAAGAAGTTTGTTTAAAATCTTTGCAAATTTATTAAAAATAAAAAATGAAAAAAGAAATGTACATGAGTATTCACAGCCTTCGCCATGACACTCAAAATTGAGCTCAGGTGCATCCTGTTTCCACTGATCATTCTTCTTCATTCTTCAAGATTTTTCTACAACTTGATTGGAGTCCCCCCGTGGTAAAGTCATTTTCCGAATTCAATTCAGCTTCAGAATCCATCAGCATCTTCTGCCGTAATATCAAAGTGTGCCTCATTTATCTTGTTCTCGCTAAAAATATTTTCTCATAACATGACCTGCAGTTTAGTTTAAAGATGAGTTATTGTGCGCTTAGCACTCCTCGCTGTCATTAAAACAGCATGCCACAGGAAAAGTGATAAAATATATAACGCATCCACTATAAATGTCTCAATTCATATATATATATATATATATATATATATACTTTTGCATAATGACTTTATGTAATCTCAGTGCTTATCTCTAGTATTAAGTGTCATTTTTTATCTAAATGTTTATATCAAAATTAAAACAGTTTAAAAAAAATTATTACAGAGTTTAAAAGTTTCATTTTTTTGCTCACGGCAGTAAAAGCGTGCATATGCATAGGTCAGAGTTTGTATGCAGGTGCACAAATTTTCACATTAAGTTTGTTTTTATAAATCCCATCTTTTGTGTAGGAAGTGGCATACGCCTCTTTCAGAGCATGTTTTATGCTTACACAACGGTTATAAATTAGGCCCCTGGAAAATGGTAGAGAAACATTTCTGAAGCATTGAAAGTTGCAATAAGCGCAGTCACCTCCATCATACATAAATGGAAGAAGTTTGGAACCACCAGGACTCTTCCTTCAGTGGGACACCCAGCCAAACCAAGCGATCGGGGAAAGTAGGGGCTTAGTCAGGGAGGGGACCAAGAACCTGATGATCACTCTTAAAAAGCTCTAGCATTTCTCTGTGGAGAGAAGAGAACCTTCCAACTATCTCTGCAGCACTCCACCAATCAGACCTGTATGGTAGAATGGCCAGACAGAAGCCACTCCCCAGTAAAAGGCACGCCTGGCATACTTAAGTAAAAGTATTGGTACTCTTTCCACCACTAATTGGCGCAGACACAGGCAGTTTAAAGGTCAGCCCCCCTGTAAATAACCTTCAGTTATTTGTATTAATTAACAAGATTATTATAACATTCTGATATATTTTAATTTTGTATTTCTTAATATTAGTTATGTGTCTATTATAATTTGGATCATTTATTTGCACTCTTTAGTTATCTAGTTATTTAACCGATAGAGACTTTTATTCTAAAAGGCGGCTTGACGGAAATGCACTGAGATCACGAGTACAGAGAGAGTGCACACACAGATGGAGATGGATCACGGAATCAAACGTTTAAGGACTCGACCCTGCTGAGCTTCCGAGATCAGGCACGCTCGGGGTGGTATGGCTATATGCGAGGGCTGCTGCAAAAAATGGGCTATTTAAAGGTCAGCCAGTGTATCAGATCAGTAGTGAAGAAAAGCCAAAAGCTTACAGCACCTGATATTCCCAGGCAGTCTTCCATCCCCATATTGCTGGTCTTAAAAATTCACATTTTAATTTTTACTGTCACAAGAAAAAATAAATCTTTACTTAAACTTTAGCTTCAAGCTTCTTAACAAGAATAGCAATGTACAGTGAGTCATTTGAGATTTTTTTTACAAGACATTACTTTTACAAATAATTGGAATGGAATTTGTCTCCAGTGAGACAAATATTTTTCTAATCTTATTAGTTTAAACTCTAAACTCATCACCAAACAGAAACTCCGTCATTTTGAGCGGTGAGTGAATTCTAACTTAAATACATATGATTGGCCGTTGCGTTCAAGAGATCAAAAAACATGTTTGTTATTGGGTATATTTCTCACCGCTACAAAAACTTGCAGTAAATAGGACCATATTCTCCGGAGCGCAAACTCATAAGCGCAATGGAGTTCGCTAAATCTGTTTAGCCAGTAAGATTATATCGTTACAGTATCAACTGACGATGTGCATCATAGACATAATACACATAGACGCCGCATTGGCTGCTGGAAACGAGAAATGCGGCCGCCATCTTGGACCGGGCATACTCTGGAATTGATTACATCGCGTAGCAGCAGCAGAAGTGAGAGAACATGCCTGAACACTGTGTAGGATATTCCTGCTCCAATCGGCGGCACTGCCCCCCCAGACCAGAGCCAATCATGATTTTGTCTGAGCTATGAAAAATCAAAGAATTCATTTTTCTTTTCATTTTATTTATATTATCTTATTATTTTAGTGGATAGCTTCAATTTCTCTCTTTTCACCCGCTTTCCTTCACAATTAAATAGCTGGACATTTTACTTTCACTTTTAAATTAGCTGCAATTTGGCGTCAATTGCTTAAATCCCATTTAAGCAACAACAAATACAACGTTAAACTCCTTTAGCCTATAAATTAATCATGGAACTTTTATTAACAAAACGAATAAAAATAGCTTACACCATGCTGTTTGCCTAATATAAAATAACAAATAACTTAGGTAAGACCTACATACATTTTAAATAGCCTAGTATACAAAACTGAAAATCGGTAAACACTGTGGAACCAAATAAATATAAGAAACGTAGAACTTTTAGCAGAACGAATAAGAAAGAAATTACACAAAGTAAAAATCAGCAAACAAATGTAGAACCAAATAAAGAAGAAACGAATGTTCAAAAAAACTTTGAAAACCACCATAGATAAACGACAAAAGTCAACAGGCTTTCAAAATAAAATCGGTCAGCTCGTCACTCCGCTCGCTGATAAATACAATCTGATCTGCATTGCGACAGACTGTAGTGTTTGTTGTTCAACTGAACTAAATAATATTTTATTACTATAAAAAACCAGTAACCAGTGTTGCAGAACACCGACTATGGCAGCAAGCCTGTTTTTTTTTTGTTTGTTTTTCTTTTACTCTTAACAGCAGTCATTGTTAATTCTAAATGCATTTTAATGTAGAATATGTTACAGAAATATATGAAATATAGAACACACACACATATATATATATATATATATATATAAATTCTGCTGCTGGCTCGTCTGCCTAAAACTATACAAACCATAACGCATTAGAAATGCTTAATGAACTAAGTCCATGTTGTAAGTCTTTAGACCCTCTTAAAAGACCCAATACTATCACAGGAACGGAGATATTCATTATATTACTGTTAAGCTCACTATCAACATTAAAATACGCCAAACCATGTGTCATGTATCACAGCTACATTTATGACCTTTGCAGCAAAAAAAAACGTGTGAAAATCAGTTCGGTATTCCGTGAGGTATGATTAATTAAATGCGTTGACAGCTCATTACACCTGCCAAACAGATTACACTGAGTGGAGCGGGTGACCGGTCCAAGATGGCGGCCCCACGTCTCGTCAGCCCCAGTAGGGAGTATCGGTCGATGCGGCGTCTACTCTCTATATATGTCTATGATGTGCATGCTGTCGTTTCAGAGTGCTTATATTTAAAATAGACTTTTTGATGTTTTTTATCCATGTTTAATTTTTGTAACAAAAAATTATTTGTGATCAAACATTAATTGGTGGACTCCCTGCAGTGCCGCTGCGGACCCTTGGTTGAAGACCCATGCTCTATGACAAGATTCGCTGGAGCAATGCTCTGGGTGTGTTCACAGTGTGTGTGTGTGCATGTGTGTTCACTTCTCACTGCTGTGTGTGTGCACTTGGACCAATTTTGAGTATGGGTCACCATACTTGACAATATGTCGTCACTTCCACTTTCAAGACAAACTTTAAGTTGGCTTCCCTGGTGAAAAAACCAGCATATGCTGGTCGGTATGTTTTGATGCTGGGATGCTGGTTAGGTATGTTTTGATGCTGGTTTAAGCTGGTCCTTTGCTGGTCAAGGACCAGCATAAACCAGCAAAGGACCAGCACGAACCAGCTAAGGACCATCTTAAAAGTCCATTAGCATCTCACATAGGTAGGCTAACTCTAGAGATTGAGCTCTTGATTATGAAACTTTGGGCTTTTAATCAAATCTTCTTGTGTATATGTCAGGTTTTGAAGGAAGTGTAAAGGTTTTGCTGGCAATTTGTCTGTGGGATATTACAAGTAGGCAAATTTATTTAACCTAAATGGCTGAAAACAACTTCAAATGCTTTTGATCTTTTAAGGTAAACAAATATTGATAAATATTATACTGTGATTTCAGGTGGACAGAAATAAACCCTCCACAACAGATGGGAAGCTCCAAGGTTTCAAAATTTCTTAAGGGAGCTGCTGACAGCAGCAGGAAATACAGGAGAACTGAAGAAGCTCATGAAATAATGTAATATGCATTTTTTTTTCACAAAACATATTTCACCTATATCACCATTCATCATTATTTTTTTTTTCTGCAAAATTTTATATTTATTTCTTAAAGTAATTTTAAGAAGCTTTTGACATCCAAGTGATACTCTACCTGAAATTAAAAACACAGTTTCCTTCTAATAAACCAGCAACTGCATACTAAATATTGTTGTCTCTGTGACAAATTGCTTGTTTTGTGTCAGGCATTCACCTCAGCCACCCTCACTGTCGATGTCTCACCTGAGTACTTGCATGTCATTCCTTCAACATTGTCAATAAAACTCCTGTTTGGTTTGCACCTAATATCTGCCTCTGGTCTCATCCCTCTGATATTGTGACAGAAGACCAGACCAACACTGACTACCAATTCCGATCAGCTGTTTCGTCTCTGTCAAGGTTCTTCATTGGTTCAGGAGTACACCATCCACTTCCGCACACTAGCGGCGGCTAGCAGTTGGAACGAGGTAGCACTCCGGAAGTACGCACCACTATGGCTCTGTATGACGACACCATCGGGTTGGAGTCCTTCCTACAACGAACGAGTTTCACAACGCTTAGCCGCCTGCCAGCCACCAATAACCGCTCCTCAGCCCGTGTCAGTGGCTGCCTGCCTACCAGTACCAGAACCCATGCAAATAGATTACTTTCATCTAACGGAGAGAAATCGACGCCTTACATCTGGATTGTTTATACTGCGGCGACAATGGTCATTTTATCCAAAGCTGCCCAATCAAGCCCCCACGCTCCGTGGTGAGTACCATCTTTTTAGAAGTTGAAATATCTAATTTATCGCTAATACCTGTCACTCTCCATTCCTCAAGAAATTCTCTCTCCGTCTCTGCCCTGAACGATTCAGGTTCCTCCGGCAATTTCATGTCCCAAGAATGCTTAGATCTGTTTCAACTTCCACGACAACGACACAACCATTAATATGCTGTAAAGACTATTCAGGAAAAATCACTGGGGCGTGGTAAGGTGCGGTACTCATCACCCTTCGTTACTCTGCAAGCCGGACTCTTTCACAAGGAGCAGTTGCGGTTTCTAGTATCTTCATACCCTTAGCATCTACCAAGATTGAAAGTCCTGAACCAGAGATCACTACGGAAATACCAGCAGAGTACATGGCGTTCCAGGATGTGTTCAGCAAGCAGGCAGCCACTCAACTACCACCTCATCGGCCATGGGACTGTGCCATCGATCTGCTGCCTGGAGCTCAACTACCTAAATGGAGGATTTACCCACTGTCCTTCCCGGAGTGCCAGGCGATGGAGGAGTACATCGCAGGGGCCCTACAACAAGGTTACCTCCAACCATCCATCTCGCCGGCTGCTTAGAGTTTCTTCTTCGTGGGCAAGAAGGATGGAGGTCTCCATCCCTGCATCGACTATCGCCAACTCAACTCTCAGATCATCCAGCAGCCATATCCTCTTTCCCTGGTACAAGCTGCGCTAGAGGAACTCAGAGGAGCTCGAGTGTTCTCTAAGTTGGATCTGCGGAGTGTCTATAACCTTATTCATATTCAGGCAGGAGACGAGTGGAAGACGGCTTTCATTACACCTACCGGGCACTACGAGTACTGCGTCATGCCATATGGCCTCTCCATCAGTCCCTCGGTCTTCCAAACGTTTATGAATGAGGTGTTCCGGGAGTTCCGATTTGTCATGGTGTACATTGATGACATCCTTACATACTCCCGGAACTTGGCCGACCATCGCCAGCACGTCCAGCAGGTCCTTGAGAAGCTCAGAGAACATAGCCTCTATTTGAAATTGGAGAAGTGTGAGTTCCATCGATCCTCTGTCCAATCCTTGGTTACATAATCAGCGCAGAAGGAGTGCAAATGGACCAGGGAAAGGTTCAAGCCATCCAAGTGTGGCCCACACCCTCTACAATAAAAGAGTTACAACGGTTCCTGGGATTCTCCAACTTCTATCGTAGATTCATCCAAGGTTATAGCATGATCACTGCACAACTGACCTCCCTCCTAAGGGGAAAACCTAAACATCTGGTCTGGAACGCCACCGCCCACGAAGCTTTCCATCATTCCTTTAGTACGCCATCCAGATCCGGACCTCCCATTCTCAGTAGAGGTAGATGCTTTCACCTCCGAAGTAGGAGCAGTGCTATCTCAAGCAGTCGGCAATCCTCCCCTCCTCCATCCCTGTGCATACTTCTCACATAAACTCACAGCGGCGGAGCAGAATTATGATGTGGGAAATCGTGAACTCTTAGCCATCAAGTTAGCCCTGGAGTAGTGGGGTCATTGGCTGGAGAGTGCAGCTCACCAATTCACCATCATTACAGACTACAAGACTGCCCTACAAAGGCAAAAGACCTTAACTCGCTAGAGTGTGAAAATTAGAAAAATGACTTTAAAGTTTTTTATTTGTCCAGCCAAATTAATTATAGGGACACTGGAAATTTGGCAATTAGATGTTTTAGCAATGAAAATTATCTACATTAAAAAACTGTGAGCTCAAACTTGATTTTTACCCCTATTTCGAAGTTAACATGCTCTGCCTTTTGCAGTGTCTGCAAAAAGTGAGAAGTCACACCAAGGCAAAATGCGGTAACTTCCTCTGCGTACCACTAGAGGGAGCCTGAATACCAATACTAGTACTTGTACCACAGTTTGCTATGCTCAGTAACATAAGAGAACGCTAGACTTAGCATAATAATTTTTATATTGACTTGAATGAAATAGCTTAACCTAAAAGAACGACTTGTGGATTGATGTGAATGCCAGCAAGCAGGAATGGCCAGAATGCTTGTGGACTGATTTTATCGGGTTACAAGAAAAGGTAGGATATGGATTTAATTGCAAACTATTCGTAGCCTACTGATTTTATAATTGATCATGCTACATGCTACGGCATTCGATTCCACACGCATCCAACTAGCAGTGACAGCCTGCTGAATAATCTGCATTATAAAAAGTAAAACAAAAGATAAAAGGTTTTTCATATTTACATATTGTTGCCAAAATATCTCTGTACAGTGCGTTATTGTATGGAGCTGTCTGGCCGATCGCTATCTATCCAATTTGTTTGTCTAATGCTTCAGTGACAGATCAGATGTATGAAAGTATACAAGTTACACCGTAATTAAAACGCGGCAGACTTTAATGGACAGTAAAACAAAGGCAGAACACCATTGTAGGGTTTTAGGTCAAATTTAAGTGATTCAATTGAGAATCGAATCCAAAGGATTCGGAATCAATTTGATTAACTGATTCAAAGTTAGTAATTTACACTTTTATCAACTGTTCGTCCACCGAACGTTCACTTAGGATATTTTACCAACTCTGGATGCTTATATTATTCCCGTGGCCATCGGATTATAATATAAACCAAAATATTCGTTCGTTATGAGCTAGGTAGCAACATCTAGGGCACAGGCAATAGCGTGTTGAACATAAACACAAGACAATGTTCTTTTCAATGAAACAAGAATTTATTGAACTACTCTAAGATACATGAACTAAACTACTAACGATTAAACATACATACACACACTCACGCACACCTGCATACGGTTCAAGGAATGAGAGTCTATGGAGTTTGAAGGGAATCCCAAAACTACTAGTATCTGCTACTAGTTCTTAAATTGCAACCTGAGAAAACCATAAAAGCAGAGATTTATCTTTTAGCTGCTTAAGGAAATTTAGCCCCAGTTCAGCAAGAGATTAAGGAGACCTTGTTTTACTTGCGTTCGGGTTTTCCTCGGTGGACTCGTCTTAGCGGAGGGAATCACGCCACTTCTGATTGGTTGCTTGGTTCTTTGGATGACGTCTTTGGGAAGCCTCCGGTGGTGATTGGTCAGTTGGAGAGGCTGGATGAAGCTTCGGTTGGTTGCTTGGTTACACGGATGATGCTCTCGGAGCTCAGGTGAGCGCTGACGAAGTGTTTCTCTCGGGGTGAGCGGCTCACGCTGTTCACGCCGTCGGGGTGTTTCAAGCTGCTTCCGCTGTTCGGTGTTTTACGCAGTTTGGTCAGTTCAAGCTTCGGTTGACTGACTGGTTATCAAGCGTGATGAGCTGGAAGTTCTTTGCAAGTCGGAGTTGCGGGTCGCAAGGACTTTGAAAGTTTCACGAAGCTTTAGCTGGTTCGGTAGAGTTCTGGATGGCACAATCACGCTGTGATCAAGCTGGGCAGATGCAACAGGCGAAAAAGGCAAAGTTTGTTAGGAACATTTTGATTTTAACCGGGCCGACGAAGTCCGTCCCATAAAGTTGTGTTCCAATCATTTGGGTTGCAAGGCGGGGCTCCGCCCTATATGGTTATTTACTGTTTGTCTGTCACATGAAGGCAACTTTCTCCAAGAGTTTGTTAATCACTTCACTGAGTGTTGTAATGCAAGCATCGTACCTAATATCAACTTTTCATTCATGTCAACATCTTGGAAATAAAATGAGCTTTCATTCAATACTAAACATCGGGCATCTTGCATATACACTAATAACTTTGTCTACCGAACTGGTTATACACACATTGATTAGCTGCGTAGGTTACAATAAACACACCAAGCATATAAGAGACATAGACAACATATAATTATGGGTTATTTGCGCTACTAGTAGTAGGGATAAATGATTGTCTTTAGGATCGTGGGTATAAGTTTGTGTATTCTTTGTTGGAGGGAAAGAACATTTGCCGTATCTGAGAGGGGAAGAAAGGAATGCTGAGTGTCACGTTGTAGTGACCCGCGTACCCTGCGGGTGGGACGCGTCAATGTAAATCTGTCTTTCATGTTTGTCCGATTGCCAGTTTATGCATTGTTGGTCAGCAGTTGCCCCGGCCATCTGTTTTGAGATGGCCTCAGAAGAGAGGGGGGAGATTCCTCTTATCACTATTTTATCGTTCCTTTGGTACTCGTGAGGGGTCTGGCTGATCGCTCTCTCTTCCTGTGTCTCTTCCTATATCAGCAGACCGGTCAAGGAGCACCATTAACCATGTGGTTTGCACGGGGGTGTTTTGTCCCCCCGGGGAGATAACGCAGGATTGATCCCGACAAGGAGGTGTTATTGTAGGGATCAGAAGATTCTAAAACCCTCTTGAGAGTTTGCAGGGATGGCTGTAAATGAAGTTTATTATTCATGCTGGTTGGAGGGGACAGCTTTAGATTCTCCTGGAATGTCGTGATGCTGTCTCTCTTTTGGCGACTGGTTCAATAGAGGCCTTACACCATATAACTCTGAGTCACATTGTAACTTTATACTGACGCGTGGCTAAACAAAGGCAGAACGCCCTAACTTAATTTGAGCGTTCCAAACAAAGTCAAAGAGCGGTAACTGGTGTTATAAGGTGCTTTGCCTTGGTTTCTCCAGGGGTTTTTGAAGTTACGGTTAAGACAATTCATTATTTTCTCTGAAAAACAACTAAATTGAGATATTTATACACATGATAAAGTATGTCTTGAATGTCCCAAAAATATCAATAACTAATTTTTGACCAAAATCGAAGTTAAGGTCTTTTGCCTTTGCAGGGCAGAAGAACCTTTAGTATCACCGTAAGGCCATAGGCCTAAACCCCAGACAAGCACGATGGGCACTCTTCTTAACGAGATTCAACTTCAAGATCACCTACCGGCCGGGTACCAAGAACACCAAGGCTGATGCCCTCTCTCGTCAGTTTTCTGCTGACTCTCCAGCTGAACCTGAACCCACCCTACCACCCGACGTGATCGTTAGTCCCATTATTTGGGACTAAGAGAGCGATATCCGTCACGCCACCCTCCAGGATCCTGCTCCGCCAGGGTGCCCAGAAGGAAAGATCTACGTGCTGAGCTCCCAACGTCTACACCTTCTGGGCACCGTACATGAGTCTCCGGGCTCTGGACATCCAGGCAGCAGACGGACCCTCTCGCTCCTTCAAGCTCATTACTGGTGGCCCAGTATGCACCGCGATGTCACCAGGCACGTCCTGAGTTGCTCAGTCTGTGCCATGTCTAATACACCTCATCATTTCTGATTATTATAAATGTTGAAAACAGTTTTGCTGCTTCATATTTATCAGGATTTTTTATTAATACGTTTTAATACGATCCTTAATACGATCCTTAGCTGGTTTAAGCTGGTCCTTTGCTGGTTTATGCTGGTCATGTTGCTGGTCAAGGACCAGCATAAACCAGCATAAACCAGCTAATGACCAGCTTAAACCAGCATCAAAACATACCTAACCAGCATCCCAGCATCAAAACATACCTACCAGCATATGCTGTTTTTTTTCACCAGGGTTGAACGCATTTGTTTACTGAATCCTTAGACTAAACCGGTGAACCCTTGTAAACTTTTCAAAGATACCATTTAAGGCATTGTTTTCATTATAATGTGCTGATACAAATTGATAATCAATAACTAATTATTATTTTACCAGTCTGCGTGGCTTCCCTGACATATTCACACACGTATGAACAGGCAGCATTTGGGGTGGGGGGACGGAGCGGGCACGGGCGCAATCATTAAGCATATTTCATTTTCATCATTAAGCTTAGGCTGGTTAGCTGGTTTTAGCTGGTTTAAGCTGGAAGTAGCTGGTTTTAGCTGGTCTCCCAGCCTGGCCAAGCTGGTCAAGCTGGTCTCCCAGCCAGGCTGGTTTTAGCTGGAAGTAGCTGGTTTTAGCTGGTCTCCCAGCCTGGCCAGGCTGGTTTTAGCTGGTTTAAGATGGAAATAGCTGGAAGTAGCTGGTTTTAGCTGGTTTAAGCTGGAAGTAGCTAGTCTTAGCTGGTCTCCCAGCCTGTCCAGGCTGGAAGTAGCTGGTTTTAGCTGGTTTAAGCTGGAAGTAGCTGGTTTTAGCTGGTTTAAGCTGGAAGTAGCTGGTCTTAGCTGGTTTCCCAGCCTGGCCAGGCTGGTTTTAGCTGGTTTAAGCTGGAAGTAGCTGGTTTTAGCTGGTCTCCCAGCCTGGCCAGGCTGGTTTTAGCTGGTTTAAGATGGAAGTAGCTGGCTTTAGCTGGTCTCCCAGCCTGGCCAAGCTGTTGTCCATTTGACCTAATTACAAATTAATCAGTTTGTTTCACTTACTGACAAGGTTCAATTCAAGGTAAGTTTAGTATTATAATCAGGTAGGTTAGATGATACATCTTAAATTATTCTAGTTGTTAATGATAATATTTGAGAAGAGTCTAAAATAAATTGTAGTATCAAGTATAGCATAAAATCAAGCTAGCACTTAAAAAAATCAGCATAGAACTCAAATCAGATTAAATTATTGTCTGAAGAAATACATTCACCATAGTTGTATGACCAAATATAGTCAGCTGTTTTATTTTTAAGGAGTGTTCCGGTATTAGACTTTTACACAAAATATAAATGAAACAAACAAACAGTCTTTATATAATAAATAACAACCTCCTGCAATTAAAAAACACTAGGAGAGAAAAAATTTATATATCTTTAACAAGAAATGCTTAAAGCATAATCTGATAACGTGGATCACGTGGTGGTTTGACGCAACTGTACAGCATATTGCTGTAAATTTTAAATCTACAGAAGCGGGAATTTCTTCAACGGTCGACATTCGGGAGCAGCAATAAGTGAGATTCACAGCAGCGGTAAGTTTTTTATTTCACTTTTAATTTTTCATTCTTGATAACTGCAGTACTATATTAAGGTGTCTACATTTGCAGTAACGCAGATTAACGAATCCTCCGTCCGCGGGGCGCGACGGAGACTTGTGCCGGGTTTAAGGAGTGCGGTCGCGGGAGGATTTCACACATTCCCCGGCTTTAGCGGCTATAGGCGGAAAATCTCTGGGTTCCTACGGTAATAATTACACGCTTCACTGACAACAGTTGTGATTCACTGCATCGTAGCGTTGTTCAGCACACTTTCTCGTGATTATTTTATGATGTAAATCAAATTTGCACAAGGGTCATTGACGGATAAGACTTTTGAATAGGCCAATTTTAAAATACCAAAAATATGGATATGTTTGGCCATTTTCCAAACATTTGGAATGTAGTGTACACATGCCTTTAAAAAGAAAAGTAAAAAATTTGACATTTTAGTGTTTTTACACTTGAGTTAATGATACATAGCCTTAAAAAAAGTCATCTGGGGCGACCGTAATATATCTCAAAATTCACATTTTTATGTATCATTAAGACTAGTTGAACACATATCAGTAAGTAGATAAACTTATGAAGAAAGACAAACTTTAGTGCCCTTTCATTTTATGAAAACCATTATTTCACAAATTTATTCTATAATATCAGAGTCTCCCTCGTAATCCAGTTACAACACTGATTTTTACTTCAAAAGCAAAAAAACTGAATTAGCATTTATACAGATATTACACATTCAGCAATAACATACCACTGATTAATATTTGAGGCTAAATTGATGGATATTTGGTTATGAATTTAGTGTAATTATTGCCATTTGTTGGTTACCCCACATGACATATGGTCGCCCCAAATGATAAGAAAACCACAGGTATAAAAATTTTAGTTAAAATGTACACAAAAGAGTTCAAGACGAAAGAAAATGTAACTCTTTTTATTCAAATAACATTTCAACATTTAAATATAACAAATCAGAAGGACATTAACATTTAATAATTTTTATTGCAACACACATTAAATGCTTCAAGAACTTAAGAAGCTGAGTAAAGAATCTCTTTTTTGGAACCTTTTTGATTCATTGGACAGGGATGAACACTACTTGCATCTCACTTAACCTTTCAACATTCAAATATCACAAATAATAACTTTCTTTTTCTGGACCTATTTAGCCACATAAGGCGGTGATGAACACGACTTGCATTTCTCTAAGCTGAGGTATTTCTGAACTTCACCCAATCTTGGAGAGTCAGCTTTGAGAAGCGTGATGTTGCTGGCTCAGGCTCTGAGATCACAGCATGCACATCTTTTCTGTAGTAGAAAATTAAATCTACAGTTTGTGGCCACACGAACAGGTTTTTGTCACCAGATTGTAGCATACAATTGACCTGCACTTCTTCTCCCACATCCTCAAGCACTTGGCCAACATAAGGCTTTTCATCATAAATGACAATAACAAACTTGCCACAAAGATCTAGATTTTCTTGTTCCCTAGGTTGTTGAGGAGGAGAGCTTGGTGGATTCTCAGTGTTGCACACAGTGCGTTTCACTCTCAAGTCTACTGTTACAGGCTTGTAACAAGGGCATGGACTCCTCTCTGTTTTCCTACAGAAGCATGACACAGTCCTGTGAGTGATCTGTGAAGGCTGGGAAGACCAAACCTGGTGTATTTTAAAGGTGCCCTTCACAGCCTCCAAGTTGTCAGGAATTAGCTCATCATACTTTTCAATGCTTTCTCTGTTTACCCAATAGTGTGTGATGCTTGAGCCTAATCTTGTGTTCAGCATCTCATAGAGTTGCTGGGGTGCCTGAAGTTCACCACCTCGTTGGACAAAGCGATCTGCCTCTCTTTTTATTGCCCCACCAATCCCATCTGGGGCCCCTTTCCCATGAGACTTTTCTGAAAAATTCCAGGTCACCTTAGTGAACCCAGAAAGGAAAGGGACAGTACTGAGGAGGTAAAAGTTGTTTTTATTCCGGTACTGTGTAACCGGTCCATCACTCTGAATGTGGAGGGTTGTGATCTGTGGGAAGGTTTCACGAAGCTCTCCTAAGATGGGCTCTAGATGTGCCCACACCGCCCGCTCATCATGGCGCAGGCTGTCAGAGAGTGTTGCATAGGACTTTGTTCCATGCACAGTGTACAGGACTGCTGTGTGGATAGTCGCTTGCTGTCTGCTACCTCCAAAGTGAAATGCCTGAACCTCTGTGCTCAGCTTACATGCATAATTCTCTGAGAAGTCAACATGCAGAACAGCTTCACACTCTGTGATGTTTTGTTTAAGGTAGCGGAACTGCTCTGCCTGGTGTAGCCAGTTAAACTGATGTATCGCCAAGGACTCTAACTTCTGAGAGAAAAGCTCCATCAATTCCTTGATGGTTCCATTATAGATCTGTTTCACCATGTTGCCAAACATTCTCTCTCCATTTGTGGAAGTTACCCTCTTCCACTGCTCCCAGGTGACTTCTGAGCTGCTCTCTGTCTCAGGGAATTCTACCTCCTCAAAGCAGCACTTGGCACAAACACGGTCCATACAGTCCTTATTTTTTGGATCACACACTATCATAACCAGCAGCTCAGAAATGCTTTTTGTTTTCAACAGCCCTCTGCTGTAGAGCTTGTTGGCGAGCAGGTGGACATTTTCGTGGTCCATGCATGCACATGTGTCCCGATCCTTGGCTTTTGGCTCAGTGACATAGAAGGGGCGTCTTCTAGCAAACTGCCTATAAGATAGGTGGAGGCTCTTCTTCATTTCACTATTGTACAGCACATGGAGCTCTGTGAGTGGCTTTGTGAGAATTCTTCGCTGTTCTTTTATTTTGTTTTTTGTGATGGTATCTTTTTTCCCTGGTAAAAGTCGACTATTCTCATCTCTAGTCAGAAAACTAACAACAGCCAGCTTTCTCTCTTTTGCCAGTTTTTCCCCCTTTTGGCTTGACCCTCTCAATGTGTCTTAACCGTTCTTTTGCCCTCATCTCACTTTTTCTGGCCCTTTCCTTTTCTTTTCTCATCTTTGCAAGTTGTTTCCTCAGGTGTATGTTCAGCTTTCTTAATTCATGCTTCTCTGCCTGCAGTCGTTTAAAAACGTTTCTCAGCTTTCTTTTCTCTATCTTCTCTCTCTGGTGTGGAGGACATTTGTGGATGGAAGTCCTCATTTTGAGGTGGAGCATCCACCACCACACCACCCCTGGACTCTCTTGCTGCCCCTCCACTGCTTCTACACCTGCTGGATCTGGCAGAGTATTCTCTATGGATTGAGGTGTCAGATCCAACATTGCCTTCTCCAACTTTTTTTCTCTCCCTGTATCCTCTGGATGCAGCCTTCCACTTGTTTCTCAGATTATTCCTCTCCCTCTCTGATAACTCATCTGACTTCACATATGTAATCTTCCCCTCATGCTTTCTTCTTTGGTAGCTAAAACAATAGTGTACAGAGTTGTTCATCAATAACAAGATAAACATTCTACACCTATGCTCTTTCCTCCTTATCCTGAAACTACTCTCTTTAGAGAACAGCTGTTTCGGTGAACAATGTTTAATAGCTCATTGTAGCATACAGTCTAAACTGTTTATTTGATCTACCCTGGTCTCCTACTTTCTGTAGCTCAAGTGACTCTAGCTCACTGCTACAGAAGCTCTTTTTTCTTTACCTCTCTCTTTTCCTGGCAAGATACTCTGCTCTTGCTGCAGGGTCGGAGTTGACTTTCTGTCTATAACGAGCAGTCTTCTCTTTGCTTGTTATTCGTGCCATCTAGGAAATAGGTAAAATAGGTTAAAACTTGTTTAAAATGACTAATACATGTATGTGTCACATAAATGGAATGTCATTTTTTTTCTACATTTTTCCTGTAGGATTGTGTTAATTATGTTTATCCCCATAAAAGGAATGGAAAATGGCTGAATTTAGAAAAAAAGATAAAATATACAAATAATTATGCTTAAACAATTAACTCTATATATATAATTGGTGTATAGAATATGAAAACTACAAATACAGGACATATATCTATCATTTAAAACACTCAGCAGTGGTCGCCCCACATGATACTCGGTCGCCCCATATGATGTTTTCAAGTTCACTCAAGTATAACAGGCTAACAGTTAGCCTCAGAAACCAAACTAGCTTCTTCTAGTGACATGCCACTATCAAATTTATCATCAAAATATAGATTTGTGGGAAAAAAATTATAATTCACAGTTTTGGGGTGGTCGCCCCACATGATGACCAAAAGTGACTACGACATTACAGCAGTTAAAAAACTGCTTTTTCTTACTATTTGAGAGAGATTGATTTACCTTACAGTTGTTTCCAGGGGGTCCTCACTTGTGTCTGGCTGATGCAATATCCCATCCTTGAGATGTTTTTCAAAATAAAAGTCCCAAAATTGTGGTTTGTTGATGGTCGCCCCGGATGATATGGATAGAATCAACAAAATTCGGACAACATTCGTTTGAATATCATGATAGAAATATATGTGCAAATGCTTTATAGTTTTGTCAATGGATGTAAAACATGTTTGAAATTATGCCAAATAGGGAAAGGGATATATTTAAGTTGATTTAAAGTGTTTTTAAACCAGTTGTCCTAACAAAAGTCAAGGCTGGACGGTCGCCCCATATGATGTTTTGGCACTTCGGATAGCAGAAAAATGATGAAAAACTTAAAAATTTGGAGAAGTTAGAGTGGTTTAGTAGGTGAAGAAGGTATAACAAGTAGATGAGAAATTTTTATGTATTTTTTTAGTTTTTTCTGCAAAATAAAATTAACCCGGACAGAAAAAGGGGGCGTCACGTCATTGACCCACAAGCAGTCATCTGTTAACAGGGGCGCCGAAATGAAACGCGTTAAGTTTCGCAACTCGCGGTCATCCCGCTCACGGAGGATGTAAACTATCACATAAACTCTGAACGGTGCTGTTAAAGCAGTTAACGTAAGCAGCGAGATGTGCGAGAACCTTTGATAATTTGCTAATTCGCTTATTGTTTGATTGTAATGCTTTTTGCTAATTTTGGTTTAAAGAATGAGTTAATCCAGCCCATCTTCCTGTCTGGGCTTTTTCGCAGCATATATTCACTCTGGAGTGACTTTACCAGGAGGAGACAGACGGAGATTTGGAGTTCATTCAAAGGTAATGGTTGCATTCTAAGAATTTGAATAACTGAATTTTACATGTAGATTGTTAGAAGATGTTTCTCAACTCCAGAAGAGAGATGATTTTTAAGGGAGAATGATTCAGATATCTCAAAAGCTAAAACTAATGTGAATTACATATTGTCTGTTTCCTGACTGATTTGTAGGTATTTACGAGGAACAAAGATGTTGAAAGGAAAAGTGCCATCTAAAACCACAGGGCAAATGGTACAGAAGAAACCAGTTGAAGTGAACCCAAGTTGCCACTCTTCTTTGCAAAGTGAAGGATTTTCAGTGGAATTTCTAAAATGTAAGACATACACACATACAAAGATCTCCTTTTTCCTTTTATTATATTCTTTTATTATCTACATTGCCGTTCAATAGTTTGGGATTAGTACAATTTTTATGTTTTTTATTAAATAAGTCTTCTGTTAATCAAAGCTGCATTTAATTGATCAAAAATACAGAAAATTAATTGAAAAATTAAACAAAAGTAATGTTGTGAAATATTATTGCAATTTACAATATAGTTTTTTTGTCTATTTTAATATACTTTAAAATGTAATTTATTTCTGAATTTTCAGCATCATTACTCTAGTCTTTTCATTACTCCAGTGTAACATGATCCTTTATAAATCATTGTAATATGCTGATTTATTATCAATTTTAGAATAGAATAGAAATATTTATTTTATTTATTATAACCTTATGGTCAAGCTTATAACCTGTGATACTTTTCTCAGGGTACTTTCATGGATAAAAAACGTTTTTTGGTTGTTGTTGTTTTTTTTTTTTTATCCAACAAGTATGTGTTAAACTGAAATTGATAGTAAAGACTTCTATTGTTAGATAAGATTTCTATTTTCTGTTTTCTATTTGTTGAGAGGTAATCAAATTTTTCTATTAATTCATGCATGCACTATATGTAACCATTTGGCCTGCCCATGACTAAAATTTTCTGGTCAACTAGTAGTCATTTATTTTTAAGAGATTAGTCGACTAATTGCTTATTAATAAACTATATAATTTATAATAATGAACCTTTAATTGCCCATAGTCCATCAGCGCTCAAGCGCACACAAACCTTGCCACAGAACACTGGCAGAAGTAATGACTATGAATGTGTCAGGTAAAGAAAACAGCAAAGAAGACTGCCTTAACATTATAATAATTCATTAATATGTGTTTTCTGTATTTTCGGCTGCAGTGATAAAGTTGATAACACTTGTCATCGCTACAGTGGATTTGCATGTTTGATTGAATGGATTAAACAATCTGAAAATATTTGTTTTCCATTTTAACTGGCTTATTTAAAAGTAGACATTTCTATAGATACATTTTTTCATGTCTGTGAAGCAAGCATAGAGTTTCTTTTTTTTTTTTTTTTTGTTTGTTTGTTTTTTGTTTTTTGACACCCTCAACTTCATAGAGACCTAGGGCCAGAATTACATCATGGACTTCACCACTTCCTGTGGGTTTTTTTTCTTTCTAGCATCTAATGAAATTTTGATAGACTAATGGTTAATTGATGATCAGAACTCAGGAGGCAGCCCTTGTAACCATAGTCAATTTAGCTAAAAATAGTTCATGCTAATATATTCATATTCATATTCATCCATGTATACTCATTTATCAATAAAATAGCTACATTAATTAAACACCTACAGAAATATCCAAATGGAAGTGTGTGTGTGTGTGTGTATATATATATATATATATATATATATATACACACACACACTTCCATTTGGATATATAAATTTTATCTTTATTTTAGCAATAAAAGGAACAACTATCAGGGGCATGTTTCTAAATTATTGCAGGCTATGTCTGAAAAAAAAAGGAAAATGTGCAATAAAGACATGTCACTACAGTTTTTTTTTAAGTAGTTTTACTTGTTAAAAATTAATAATCTAAATAATTTATTTTTTAAGTCTGTTTCAGTGTCTGGCGGAAACAAAAGGAGCCTGAAAGAAGAGAGAGAGAAGAGGGAGAAACAAGTGGGGCATTACATATACAAAAAACAATTAATAAATAATACAATAATATAATATAATAAAAAAAAAGAAAAATGAGAATGCATAATATGTTAAGAATTCTGTTATTTTTCATCTTCACCATTAATTGTTAATATAGTTTTAGGATTGTAATTGTAATTCATTATTATTTTGTAAATATTTTGTAAATATTTGTTATTAAAGGGGCTGTAAGATCAAATAAAAATTGTTTTAATGGTTCCTTGTGGTCCTGCAGATTATTAAAAGTAAACATATTACTTATTTGTCACATTATTTGTCAGGAAAATTGGGGCAGACACTATGTAATCAATCAATCAATCATTAAACAAACATTTTGACCAGCTAAGACCAGCCTGACCAGCTTGACCAGCTAAGACCAGCTAAAACCAGCCTGACCAGCTAAGACCAGCTTGACCAGCTAAGACCAGCCTGGCTGACCATCTAAAACCAGCTAAGACCAGCCTGACCAGCTTAAACCAGCTAAGACCAGCTTGACCAGCTTAAACCAGCTAAGACCAGCTTGACCAGCTAAGACCAGCCTGGCTGACCAGCTTAAACCAGCTAAGACCAGCTTGACCAGCTAAAACCAGCTAAGACCAGCTTGACCAGCTAAAACCAGCTAAGACCAGCCTGACCAGCTAAGACCAGCCAGGCTGACCAGCTAAACCCAGCTAAGACCAGCTTAAACCAGCTTGACCAGCTAAAAAAAGTGGTCAAAACCCCTCTAAAACCAGCTTGGGCGACCAGCTTAAACCAGCTTGGGTGACCAGCTTAAACCAGCTTGACCAGCTTAAGCTGGTTTAAGATGTTTTTTTCAGCAGGGTACAGTGACTAAAATATGTCACCTTAGAATTATAAAGTTCTATCTGACATTTTTGTCAAAATTGAGTTATTCACATATTCTTATTTGGTGATAGCTTATTTACATTATGTGATGTTTCTTTTGTAAGCTGTGTACATTTTGGGCCTTGTTTAGAAAACAGAAAATGTTTTATCTATAGAAGTCTATGAAATGCAAAAACTTTGACGCTCAATATTTTAAAAGTGCTCAGAATGCAGATAGAACCTTATAACTCTAAGGCGACAAAGTATTTTACCACAGTAAAGTGACTTTTACTTGTGATACTTGACTGTTGTGCTGTTATTTTCATTGCCTCTCTTTAAACCAGTTGTTCTCAAAATTCTGTTCCTGAAAATCATAGTGATTAGCCAACTTCAGATAGCCAGATAGCCGTTCAAGCTATGGACAAAATAAAATAAAAACAGTTTTGGAAATGGCTTGAACGCAGCTTTTATATGTAATATATGTTACTTTTTTATTTTATGTTTTTTTTTTTTTTTATATTTATTAGGGGCCAAGCACCGAAGGTGCGATGGCACCTATTGAATCCGTTAGCATACTTTTTCTTCCGCTCTGGAAGTCTATGGCAGCCCATAGAACCACTTGCGGGAAAGTTGTAAAATTTGGCACACTGATAGAGGACAGTCTTATCATTAACCACAGCAAATTTGGAGTCTCTAACTCAAACTCTCTAGCGCCACCACTTGATCAAAATTTCAATAATTTTATGCTAATAACTTTTGAACCGTAAGGCACAGAATCCAATTTTTTTCTGAATCCTTGGCTCATGCCGAGTCAAATTAAGTCCAAAATTCAAAAATCGTAAGGTTTAGTTTTTTTCTATAAATTTTAATTCATAAAACATACTTTTTCGAACTCGTCCTAGACGGTTTGTCTGATTTTTACCAAAATTGGCTCAGATCATCTTCAGACCATGCTGGCAAAAAGTTATGGAATTCAAGTTGATTAGTCGAACTGTTTTTGAATAACGCGTGAATGATTTCTACGAAAAGCACGCAAAAATGGTTGTAAGGCTATATCTCGGTTTGGCGTATTGAGACCAAACTTGGTGTGTGTCATAACAAGCATGGCTTGAGGCTACCTGCAGTGTTTCGGCACAGTGCCACCTAGTGGTCAGGAGATATGTAAAATGGCTTTTTTTGCTTATAACTTCTGAATGGTTTGGCCAAAAATCACAAAACTGGTCTCTTCAGAATTCCCATGTCAGCCATTTTGAGTGTCGACCATATTGAATTTTGTCCAAAAATGCTATATTTTATGAACGCATTGACATATTGTTACAAAACTCGGTATGTGTCTTCGGTACCATGCCCTGACAGTACTCAAAAAGTTTGGATGTAGCGCCATCTTATGGTCAAACGTTATAATGACATTTAGAAATCTGCTTATAACTTTTGTTTTAATTGGCCTATTCTAATTAAACTAGTCTTGATATATTCCTTGGATCATGCCGAGATCATTGATACCAATTATGCCATAATTGGATGAACTTCCTGTCCGCCATTTTTATTTATGTTGAAAACCTACTTTTTGCAAACTCCTCCTAAACTGTTCGTCCGATTTTCACCAAATTTGACTCAGATAATCTTCAGACCGTGCAGACAAAAAGTTATGGATTTCGTGTCGATGCTTAGTAGGAAATGGTTTTCGTTTAGCGCATCAACGAATTTGCTGGAAGGATGCTAAACTGCATCTGAGGCTGTATCTCTACAGAACTTTAACACATTTGCACCAAACTTTGTATGTGCCATTGTCACCTCACACTGACTACGCCACATCAATTTGGTAACAGTGCCACCTACTGGTCAGAAGTAATACACCATTCATTAAACATTAATAATGACATTTCCAAAAATGCTAATAACTTCTGATTGCATTAGCCTATTGTAATGAAACTGGTCCCAAAACATCCCTTGGATCATGCCAGCAACATACGTACCAATTATACCATAGTTGGTCGAACTTCCTTTCCACCATTTTGATTAATGTACAAAACCTACTTGTTCGAACTCCTCCTAGACCATTGGTCCAGTTTTCACCAAATTTGACTCAGATCATCTTCAGACTGTCCTGACACAAAGTTATGGATTTCGTGTCGATGGATTTCGTACAGCGCCACCACAAATTTTAGACTTGATGCTCTGAGTCTGACTCTGAGGCAGTATCTCTGTGAAGCTTTGACATAATGACACCAAACTTTGTGTGTGTCATTGTCACCTCACACTGAACACGCCACATTGATTTGATATCAAAAGTGATAAGCCAATATCTTGTTTTATTATTGGTTGAATTTATGATTTTTTTTAGCCATTTCAACTGATATCATCCTAAAATGGCTTTAATTACTCATTGTTGCAGTCGGTCTGTTGCTCCTTGCTGTGCTTAGCTCCTCATTCTGCCTCTTTAGTGCTTGGCCCCGCAAATGCTGTTTGCAGCTATATTTTTACATGTAATTGTATGTGTTCTTAAGACATAGCGTCGCCTTAGAATTAAGGTTCTATCTGCATTCTGAGCACTTTTGAGATTGAGCTTTAAAGTTTTTGCATTCCATAGACTTCTGTAGATAGAGCCATTTTTGTTTTCTAAAAGAAAAGCCCAAAATGTACACAGCTTACAAAAGAAACATTACATAATGTAAATACGTTGTCACTGAATAAGAATATTTAAATTAAATTTTGACAAAAATGTAAGATAGAACCTTATAAATCTAAGGCGACAAATTATCTGCAGTCTTTTATAGGAGAACTCCCCTTCCAGAACAACAATTTACTCAACCCCTTTGTCATCCAAGATGTTCATGTCTTTCTGTATTCAGTCGTGAAGAAATTATGGTTTTTGAGGAAAGCATTTCAGGATTTTTCTCCATATAATGCCCCGAATTTGAACTTCCAAAATGTAGTTTAAATGCAGCTTCAAAGTGCTCTAAACGATCCCAGCCGAGGAAGAAGGGTCTTATCCAGCGAAAAAGTCAAAAAAATGTGTATACTTTTTAAGCACAAAAGCTTGTGTAGTACTAGCTCTGGCTTGTGCATCCACAATGCTACATACTGCAAAATCACATCGAAAGGTCACACGGAACGTAGGCAGAACTACAGACCCAGTGTTTACAATGCGAACACGCAAAGACTAGGAAAGTGCAAGTAAGTCAATTCTCTACCTTTTTGAGCCGGAGTACACAGACGATGAACTTGGACGTGATTCGTAGTGTCGTGGACGCGCATCCCTGAGCCTGTGCTACACAAGATTTTTAACATATTATATGGAGAAAAATCCTGAAATGCTTTCCTCAAAAAACATAATTTCTTTACAACTGAAGACAGAAAGACATGAACATCTTGGATGACAAGGGGGTGAGTAAATTATTTGTAAATTGTTGTTCTGGAAGTGGACTTCTCCTTTAAAACCTCCCAGCTTTTCTGCCATTCCAACATCAAAACGAAATTGATCTGCATGCTGTGCGCACATGAGACTGTTATTTAAAACTGTGAATTATGCTGGATAGTATGTAATTATTTACCCTGAGTTGTTAAAATCATGATAATCGATTATGATTTTAACTATAATTAAAATATGAAATGGTAATACTAACAGTGGGGAATTTTATCATGATTTATTGTCAAAACAGTAATCGTTACATCCCTATATATACATACATACATTTAAACACACACACACACACACATTAGATAACATATTTTCTATTTTACAATTTGTGCAATCGGCCGTGACACGTTTTACACTTGAGTGGTTGATAGCTTCTCTCAGCAACAGAAAACACATCTGCAGTTGTTATTTTAAGTATTATAAAATAAATGTTATAATATTAATATTTATCCAAGCTAAAAAAAAAAATAAGTTAAAAATGTATATATGATATATTGTGCAAAGTCATGTGTGTTCCTATAAAAGAATGGGTGATCCACATGAAAGAATAATCTAGATCAAAGCAACAGAACAACTCACCTTTCTCGCTCATTTTGCTCATTCTGCTTAGCTGTAAATGGTCACTTTCAATATTTTTCAGAAGCTATTAAATAATCCTCAGCAAGCTGTAAATCATTTAATCAAGCAATACTTATTTTAAGCACAGGGTTTCCTTGTTCATCGAGAATACAGACAGCAGCTCTAAAGTGCTCCGAAGCTCTGAAGTGCAACCTCGTCCTGCTGTATACTGTATATATGCCTGTTATTAAATAGTCTGTTGCAAGTTATACTCCAATCAAAGCACTCTACATCACTTGGTCTCAACCTTTTTTGGATGAAGGGCCCTTGCTTCATTTCCTGACCTAAGAGCAACTGGGGTAGAGTAACCACGCCACCATGAGGACATGGAAAGCATCAGAAATGGGGAAAAAAACAACAACACCAAAGGAAAAAAAAAAAAGAAAATTGGACAAAATTAGAAAAATTTTCATTCATGATAAATGAATTTAAGCAATCTATTCTGCAAATTAATAGGTAAGAGTTTATATATTATATTCTTACTACTTTTAACTAACATTTTTTAAAACATTGTCTTATTAATTGTTTTATGTCTGTCAATTTGAAGTGATTATTTAAACTGTCGTTTTAACTGATAATATATTTATTAATTTTAAAAAAGTGGTTTATTGTTCCATTAAATTTCAATGGCAACAAAATTCTTACAATTATTCTTTAGAAATAACCCATGCCATTTTAAAGTGTTTTATAATAAAACTCTTTTATTAGGGTACTGATGTAAATAACTGGATGCTTCATGTATTGTGAGTTATTAAAATAATCATAATTGTTAAAAGGGTAAGACCTCAAAGTCTCATTGGTTAGTGTTGGTTATTGCTTACCTAATATGAACTAACAATGAACAATACAGTTGTTACAGTATTTATTAAGTTTTAATAATGTTGATTAATAATAACAACTCTTCACTGATAGATCAGTTTTTTTTTTATTCTTTAATTAACCTTGTTAATTAAATTAACTAAGGTGTAGAGCTATCAAAGATGAGTTTGTTTTCTTATATGCACACAACATGCTTGCTGTAACTTCACCTATTTAATTGCTATAAATCATGTGACATTAAATAAGAAACTTAAATGCACCAGAGAATTAAGCAAACACAGAAATGAAATACTGTTTACAATGAACACATCCTGGATTATGTTGACAGATTAATGTTTGATTTTAAGGTTATTGTACTATGTAAAGATGATAAGCACAAATGTTATACTCCACCTTCTTCTCAAATAAGTAGTCGGGTTATTGGTAACACATTTTAAGGGTCCAGAATTATGCATTAAATAAGAATAAATACATTAGTAATTAATGATTAACTTGTCCACACTTACAGTATGCATTAGTTAAGCAAAAACACACTATTAATTAATGATTAACTTAACATATAGTAAGGGCATCTTAGCCATTATTTATAAATTATTAAAAATTGAAAGATCAAATTAGCTAGTAATTAATTATTAACTGAAGGTAAAGTAAATACCCTTTAGGCACTATTTACAACCTATCAAACCATATATTATTTTTGTTTAGTAATGTACTTAGTTATATTTGTAAAATATGCCAGATCGGCTGTGCAGATCACTCTGCTGTGGCGACCTCTGATAAAAGGAAGCAAGCCAAAGGAGAGAGGGAGAAAATGTACTTAGTTATATTTCAGGTTATATCCACATTAAATATGGAACTTCTATATATATTTGGATATTCAAGTTTGTTGACTACAATAAGCCAATAATTATGGATAAACTGCCACTAATACACTACTTATAAAGACAATTTAATCCCTTGTTCTAAAGTGAAACTTATATCCATATTAATTATGGAATTTATTGAGTGATATTCAAAATTATTGATGATTCATTACGATTGTGATGAACAGATCAAAATTCAAGGTTTTATTTGGTGATCTTCATCTCCATTCTCAGCAGTGACATAAATGTCAAATCACATGGTTGTTATGAATTAAAAATGCCAAAAAAAGCTTGACAACACGTTTTACAGCAGTGATATCAAAAGCTCATTGGCTCTCTCCTGCTTCATCAAAAGATACTAAATGCCACAAATGCCTCAGACTGCGTCACGAGTGTGCAGGGGCACAGATACTAACAAGCCAACGTTGCAATAAATGAATCTCTCCTCCTCATAACCTTCCAACATCAAAGATTTAGACCTGCTCACTCAACTGGAGAGCTGCTATAAAGGCAGAGGTCCTTCAGCCGGAGCCTTTCCTTGTAGCAATGAAATCAAATAGAAACAGCTGAGAATCCTGGTACCACACTGGGACAGTGACTGTTCCCCCTAAGGAGGGAGAGACACTATGGAGATCACATCATACCTGAAAGGGAGGTAACATATGAATAATCACCTAGGTACTCACAGAAGGAGTGCTACATAGGGAGAATTCTGAGGTAGCCTCCACATAAGGAGAGACTACTAAAACTCAGAACCTAGAGACAGAACCTGTTTCAGGGGAAACACCGCATGTTAGGGAATGTAAGGTGGAAAATACACACATAGGGCCGCATGAGGAGCCACTACATGTGGGGCACTGTGGGATTACAAATTTAAGGATCTGTTTAATATCTACAGATCGATGGAATCACAAGACAACCCAAAACTTTCACAAAACTCTGAAAAGCTGATAATGATAATGGCAGAAAACTCTGCAAACCTAAAACCTGTCCTTGCTTGACCGCATCAAAGACCTCGAAAACAGATCCTGCAGATCCAACTTGAGGATTGTTAA
Source organism: Labeo rohita (assembly GCF_022985175.1). Taxonomy (NCBI): domain Eukaryota; kingdom Metazoa; phylum Chordata; class Actinopteri; order Cypriniformes; family Cyprinidae; genus Labeo; species Labeo rohita. The sequence continues at coordinate 366,954 of NW_026129865.1, read as the reverse complement.
TATTCCAGAAGGGGGTGAAAATAATCAAGACCCTATTAAGTTAGTTTCTGAAATGCTTAAAAAAGAGGTGACAGGAGCAAAGTCTTTGACAAACCACCAATACTGGAGAAAGCTCACCAATCCCTCCATCAAAAAGGGTTCTGAGGGTTCGGAAGCCTGCACCGCGGCTACTTCCTCCCAAGGGACGGGCTCCACTCTCCATCTGTCGTCCTCCGAGGAGGGCGACCTCGAAAGCACCGCTGAGGAAGCAAGCCCTCAGTCGGTGCAGTACGAGGAGCTGAGATCTTGAGGTCGTGGGAGAGACCATGTTCAGCTCACTTGTTCGTCCCCGCCTCCGACTACTATGGGAACGTGGCGGGGCTCGACGAGCGAGCCTACAAGGCGATGCCCCGGGTGGAACAGACGCTAGCCAGCTATCTGTCCCCCGGTGCGGCATTGTCTTTGAAGGCTCCGACCTTACCCTCTAAACCGCTTCGCACTACATCTTCGCTTGTGGGTAAGGGGTACTCGGCAGCAGGTCAGGCCGGAGCATGTCTCCATACAATGTCTTTGCTCCAGGCCTATCAGGCGGACCTGCTTAAGGGGCTAGCAGACGGTGAAAAAGTAGATCTGGAAGAGCTGCGCAGGACCGCTGATCTCGCTCTCCGCACCACCAAGGAGACTGCCCGGGCAGTGGGGCAGTCCATGGCAGCCATGGTGGCACCATGGTGGCACGGAGAGGCACCTGTGGTTGACCCTGTCCGACATGAAAGAGAAGGCCTTCTGGCCTGTTTGGCGACGCAGTCAACTCTGTCGTCAGCAGGTACCAGGAGGCTCGCAAGCAGGCGGCGGCATTCCAGTGGTACCTGCCTCGCCATTCTCTAGCCTGTGTGGCTGCTGGGCGTGAGCAGCCGCAGCCGAGTACCAGCTCCTCGTACCGAGAAGTCCAAAAGCTGAGTGTCTCTAGGCACTCTAGGTCGGGGTCCTCTAAGGTGAGGCCCGACCTGCGGGTCGTGCTTCAGTCTCAGAGGCCCCCGGCCGCAAAGCGGTCCTGACGCCAGACCGGGACCGCCGAGGGCAGCCCCTACTGGGGAAGAGCGGGTTGCACTGCATTACACGGTGTCCGTCTCTCCTCGGTGCCCTCGGGAGGTTGGTCTTCTACCCCTGCCGGTGTTACAGGGTGCAGCGGCCTCCCGCAGGGGTCTCTAGAACAGTTAGTTCGGCAGTCTCCTGCCAGTCCGCCGTTACAGGTCTCCGAGCTAGCAGTTCAGGCAACACCAGAGGCCAGCCTCGAGTGGCTGGTTCCCTTAGTAGACTATTTAGCAGCATGGAAGCTACTGCCAAATGTGTCTGCATGGGTCCTGCGTACTGTAGACAAAAGCTACGCTATTCAGTTTCACTTTCGACGGGGTCTTCCCCACCGTGGTGAGCCCCGAGCAGGGTTTGGTCATGGAACAAGAAGTAGAGACTCTTCTGAGGAAGGAGGCCATCGAGGTGGTCCCGCCTCACAACAGGGAATCCGGGTTCTACAGCCGTTACTTCATTGTTCCAAAGAAGGATGGAGGGCTGCGTCCCATCATAGATCTCCGCCGTCTCAATCGATCAGTTATGAAGCTGAAGTTCAAAATGCTTACAGTCAAGCAAGTAGTGTTCCAAATCAGGTCAGAGGACTGGTTTGTGACAATAGATCTGAAAGACGCATACTTTCATGTCTCCATCCTTCCTCAACACAGGAAGTTCCTGAGGTTCGCTTTCAGGGGCGAAGCTTACCAGTATCGGGTTCTTCCCTTCGGCCTAGCACTCTCACCCCGCACGTTTACGAAATGCGTAGATGCTGTCCTGGTCCCTCTTCGGCTCCAGGGCATTTGCATACTGAACTACATCGACGACTGGCTGATCCTAGCAGCGTCAGAGAGTTAAACGGCTCGTGCTCCAGGCTTTCTGTCCTCCTCCCTTTCCGGAGCCCGACCAACAGAAGCATAACTGTATGTGCCCCGTACGTGCCCTGGATGCCTATGTCCACAGAGCTGCCCTGTGGCGTAAAACAGACCAGTTGTTTGTCTGCTATGGCCCCCCTAAGAAGGGGTATCCTGCTACTAGATAGATAGAGATAGAGTCTTTTTATTGTCCCATAAGGATATTCTTTTTCACACATTCGTCATATTTCCAGAAAATACAAGATATAGCAGCAACATAACATATAACATATAGCATATCACATATGACATATAAACACACACCACCCTTCCCCCCTCTAGTTTCCCCCCCTCCTCAACACAGTGCAGGCAAAAGGTAAACAGTGCAGACAAACATTACACAAAGTGGGGATAATTGTCACAAGAGTTTGTTTAGAGCAGTGATGGCGGATGGTACAAAACTTTTCTTAAAGTGGGCTTTTTTCCAGTCCAGGGCTCTGTATCTACGGCCAGACGGAAGTAGAGTGAAGAACCGGTTCAGGGGATGATCAGGGCTGCTTGCTATGGTGCGGGCAAGACGTGTTGTAGCTGTGTCATTTGCATCAGTGAGACTGGGGGTGGAAAGCTGTATTATCTTAGATGCTAAGTGTGAGAATTTAATGAGTTTGTTCTTACTGGTGACACTTAGTGTGGTGAAGAAACATGGGGAGCAGTAAAGTAGAAGAGGTTGGATAATGCTTTTGTAAAGTAGCAGAAGGAGATGGGGGGCGACATGCAGAGATCTTAATTTGCGTATCGCATACAGTCTCTGTTGTGCACGTTTCTGTGTGATGGTGACATGTTCATTGAAGTTGAGCTTATTATCAATGGTGAGTCCGAGGTATTTGAAAGTGCTGACCTGTTCAACTGGTTGACCATGGATGGTGATATGGGTGAATCCAGGAGGTGATTTTGATGCATGGATGACCAGTTCTTTTGTCTTGCCAGTGTTAAGTTGAAGATAGTTATCAGAGCACCACAGTGTGAAATCTGTGATGGACTGGTGGTATGCTGTGATGGAGCTGTTATCTTTTAGTAGACCTACTATGGCTGTGTCATCTGCATATTTGTAGTAGGTGGTGTTGGATAGTGAACTCTGGCAGTCATTTGTGTAAAGTGTATACAGGAAGGGACTAAGTACACAGCCCTGGGGGGCTCCAGTGTTGGTGATGATGGTTGATGATGTTGTTGTCCCTATTTTCACTGTCTGTGGCCTGCTGCTGAGAAAGTTATTTATCCAGTGAATGAGAAGAGGGGTGACATTCAGGTGCTGTAGTTTCTTGATGAGTAGATGTCGCTGGATTGTATTAAATGCGGAGCTGAAATCAACAAACAGAACTGAGGCAAAGTTATGGGGAGTCTGGAGGTGGTGAAGGAGGGAGTGGAGAAGGCATGCCACTGCGTCCTCTGTCCCCCTTTTCGGCCGGTATGCAAATTGGTATGGATCCAGTTGTGTGCTGACAGTAGGTAGGATGAGTTGCAGTATGATTTTCTCCATGCATTTCATGACTATTGGGGTGAGTGCAACTGGACGATAGTGGTTGGGCTCTGAGGGGTGGGGTTTCTTGGGTACAGGTGTAATGGTAGATGTTTTCCAAAGGGTGGGTATTGTTGCTGTCCTGTAGGATTCCCAGAAGATGGAGTGGAAGATGGAGGAGAGCTCCATTGCGCAGCACTTCAGCACCTTTGCCGGGATGCCGTCTGGCCCTGGTGCCTTGCCAGCTTTGCACCTGGCCAGCTGCCACTGTACATCCTCCTCTGTGAAAGGCGGGTGTTGAGGTTCATGGATGGGGAGGGTTCTGAGAAGTTCCTCACAGGTGGGGGTGTGGTCATTGGTGTCGAACCGGTTGAAGAAACTGTTCAGGGTGTTTGCAAGATAAAGAGGATCCGGACTTGATTGATGGTGGTGATTTTGTTCTTGACCTGTAAGTTTTTTGATTTTCTGGAATGCTTGTTTTGTGTTCATGTTGCTAAACTCCTGCTCCAGTTTGTTTTTGTATTGCATTTTGGCTTTAATAATATCATTCTTTATTTGTCTGTTGAGTATTTTAAGAGTGACCCAGTCCTTCTTCTTAAATGCTGCCCGTTTTTCTTTTAGTGCATATTTTATGTGAGGGGTAATCCAGGGTTTGGAGTTGGGGTATCTTTTGACAGTTCTGGTGGGGATGGTGGTGTGAATACAGAACTTAATATAGTCAGTGATGGTAGATACCCTCTCGTCCAAGGTGCCCTGAAAAATACCCCAGTCTGTGCAGGCTAGAGAGCCCTGAAGTTGTTCAATAGCGTCCTCCGACCAGAGGGTGGCGCTATAGATTGTTGGTTTGATCCGTTTCAGTTTCGGTTTGTACTGCGGGAGGAGGAAGATGACGTTGTGATCAGAGAAACCAAGTGGCGGGAAGGCCCGTGCAGTGTAAGCACCGGCAACATTGCCGTAGCACAGGTCCAGAGTGTTCTCTTTCCTCGTTGGAACATCCACGAACTGGTGGAAGGATGGCAGAACATCGTTAAGCCTGCAGTTATTAAAATCCCCCAGGATAAACGCCGGAGCCTCTGGATAGGCGGCTAGCATGGTGTTAGCGTTGTCGGCTACTAGCTCTGCTGCTACCCTAGCGTTGGCACTCGGACAGATGTAAACACAGGTGACAACCACCGTCTGGAATTCTCTCGGGAGGTGGAAGGGACGCAGACTCACAGTCATCATCTCCACATCTGGTGTGCAGATTCTGTTGTGGATCTTGATGTTATCGCACCATCTGTTGTTGACATAGATGCAGATCCCACCACCTCTCACTTTGCCTGACTGATGGGTCCTGTCGGCTCTTAAGATGGTGAAGTGATCAAGACTGACCTCAGACTCCGGGACCTCCTCGTCCAGCCAGGTTTCGGTGAGCACGATGATGCAGGCATCCTTGTAGCCTCTCTCCATGGAGCACTTGGCGTGCAGCAGGTCCATTTTGTTCCTGAGCGAACGGACGTTCGCTAATATGATGGAAGGGAGAGGGGGCCTGAAGGGACGCTTTCGGAGTCTAGTTCTTACACCTCCTCGTCTGCCTCTTCGTCTTAGTTTGATCTCTGGTGGAAGTGCAACTGGTGGTTTTTGCTGGCAGAGTGCAGAGGATCGGAGCTGAAGGAGATCCGCCCGGCTGTAGGTAAGTAGTTTCTGGTCGCTGGTTAGTAATGCCAGCGCCAGATTGTTGTTGTGTATAATCCATGATGTTATGAGTGTAATTACGATGAGTGTGCTTAAATTCCTCATTCTTGACAATCAGTAGAACGATGTGTGAATAAAAGACGTAGACGTAGACACTAGTGAGAACTTCTCACGCCAAACACTAGTACACTAGTACGGCACACTAGTACAAACAAGCTGGTACAACAAACCGACTGTAGACAAAGACGTGACGCCGCCATGGAACATTGACTGAATGTGTGTCGTCGCAGCTGAGCTAAACAAACTCTCAGTAGATGGATTGTAGATGCCATATCTACTGCTTATGAGTCCTCTGACCTCCCCTCGCCTCTGGGGGTCAAGGCTCACTCAACCCGCGGCAGGTGTCCCATTACAGGACATCTGTAATGCTGCGGGATGGTCCACGCCCCTCACCTTTGTAAGGTTCTATAACCTAGATGTCCGAGCCACTCCCGGCTCTTCTGTTCTCTTGCCCTAGCTCCTCCCTGACTTTGAAGTTTGGTGGCGTGGGCATCTCTTTCCCATGGCATTTTCGGACGCAGCTCGAGTTCCTGAAGGGGAATGTCCCAGGTTACGCATGTAATCGATTTTGATTGATTCAAATCATTGGCAAGTGGGATGTTTTTAGAAACATCCCAGGGGCCTGAAACTCAGCACGGTGGGCCCAAGGGCCGCCCTGAGCCAGGCACCAAAGGCGACTTTGCAGTTTATTGAATGGTATCGTTTTGATAGGCTGGTGGACAATTGTACATTTCCAATATATTGAATGGCATCAGTTTAATAGGCTGGTGCACATTTGTACATTTCCAATGTATTGAATGGCATGGGTTTAATAGGCTGGTGGACATTTGTACATTTGCAATTTATGTACATGGCATGGGTTTAATAGGCTGGTGGACTGTTAGAATTTAATATCTAACTTGATTAACTGCCGAGATTCGATTTTAGTTGAGCGATGGAGCACAGAGTCAGGATCCTGGACCATTGAAATGACCACACACAGAAAAGGTGTAATTCACGCAAAGGCATTTGTTAAGGGAAGACTCCAACATTTATATGGTAAATATGGAGAAGTGAAAGATCAAACATCTCACCCTTCAGGAAACAACAGTACATCATGTCCTACGATTCTCTAGGCTAGACTTATGTCATGTCTGCTTTTCAGGTTAGTATGAGAAGGGCACAGGAGGTCAGGATTATTACAATCTCACAATGGCCACTTTAAGACAGAATGTCTTACTCAAACACTCCTGTGCCTGGTATAAAACAATTGTATTAGTATTAATATTAGTAATAGTATTACTGTCACAATCAACAAAACAATCACATTAGTATTACTGTTGAATCAAAATACACATGAATATAACTAATATCATTGGTGATTGAATACATATAATCATCTGGAATCATCTTTTTGATTATAATGATATAAAAATACTGTAATCATCTCTATGATTATATTGAGTAATCAAACACAAATCAAACTCTGTTATACTTCATTTATACTGCATCTTCTGCATTCCAGTTATACTCTTCAGGCTCTAACTAATACACACAAGCATAGCTACTGTATTCATCTTCATCTTGTTCAATATTAGGTCTTGGATCTGGAGCTGGTGGACGAGCCCCTTCTTCTTGAACACTTAGCATAACTTGATAAGTCCCTCTCGTTGTAAGTGAAGCAATAGTACGCATAATAGAATTGTTGATACACTGGATTATACATGGAGCGAACAATAACACAATTAACAGCAAAACAATAATCGGTATTACAGTGGTGAAAATCCAGGTTCAGACTTTTGATCAGCACACTCTGGCATGCAACAAAAGGGTGAGTAGGCTTTTCTGAGGGGAGAGGAAGACACAAAGAAACATCAGCACATATAGAGTTAAGTTTCTCTATTAAGGAAGTCACGTAGTCCTTCTGTATCACCTCCAGGTCTCCTAAAGAAGCAATGCCTGCGCAGCCTTTGACCCATGGGGTCGGTAAAGGCCTACCCATTAGTATTTCAAATGGTGACAGTTTAGTGGTGGAAGATGGAGTCATTCTTATTTCTGTTAACACTGCTGGTAGCAAATCTACCCATTTTTTCCCCGTTTCCAGGACAGCCTTGGTCAGCCATCCCTTAATGGTTTTGTTTAAACATTCCACGTTCGAACATGATTGCGGATGGTACGGTATGGAGAAATGCCAATCGATGGACAATGATTTGGCCGAAAACTGCGTAACCCTGGACGCAAATGGCATCCCATTGTCACTCTCAATGGTAGTAGGTATACCAAATCTGGGAATTATCTCTTTGGTTATAATTTTAACCACAGTCTTAGCGTCCTCTTTTGCACATGGGAACGCTTCTGGCCACTTTGAAAATCTGTCTACTATAACCAGAAGGTACTTTAAATTACCTATTGGTGGCATATGTGTAAAATCTATCTACACATGCTGAAAAGGTGCTTCTGGGTGCAGTAGTGCTTCATGTTTAATTGATCTGTGTGAATTTACCTTAGCACACGTAAGACATGAGTCTAGAATTAGCTTGGCTGTTTTATGTACATCTGCGATGCAGTACAAACGATTTATTACTTGTACTACTTTTGCACAGCTTGTATGCGACAAACTATGGTAATGCCTAATGAGGACTACCAATCCTAACTTTGGGAGTGCTATTCTTCCCTTTTCATCCCTCACAATACCATCTTTATCTGGGGCACATCCATGCTTACTCCAATGTTCTAAGTCAGTTGTGTCGGTTGACTTTGCAGAATCTTAATTTCAATTTCAGGTACATTAGTTATGTGTACAGCCATAGTTACCTGACTTTTGTTACCTATGTCAAATGGCAGTTTAATCTGGGCCTTTGCTGCCCGTTTTTCACAGTCTCATCTGCTTTTCTATTCCCTACAGCTTGTTCACCATCTCCTGCTGCGTGACCTTTCACCTTTACTGTGGCCACTTCGGCAGGTAGCTGTACTGCTTCAGTTAACTGTCCTATTAGGTTCAAATGCACTATTGCTTTACCATCTGCTGTTTTGAAATCTCTAACTTCCCATGTTTTGGCAAAAGTGATGCACCACCCCCCATGCATACTTTGAATCAGTATAAATGGTTACCCGTTTTCCTTCCATCAGCTTACATGCTCTTATTAACGCTACCAATTCGGCAGCTTGCGTTGAATTATAGTCTAAAGCATAAGCCTCTATTGTTTCTCCAGTTTCTGACACCACAGCATACCCACAAAGGTAGACACCATCAAAAGGTTTTGAGCATGATCCATCAACATATATGTGCTCCCCCCCATCCAGGGGCGACTCCAAAAGATCGGCCCTGGAAGAACATGAGGAAGTCAATTCAATGATACAATCTTGACTTTCATTACCATCTATCATGTCAGCCATTCCAAAAAACCCTAATAAAGCAGGATTAATGGATGATGTCGGTTGAATGGTAAGATTTTTTGTGGCCAGCAGAATTGCCTCGTAGCCTGAGCGTCGTTGCGCTGTCATGTGTTGCGTCTGCATGTTGTGTAGGATTGCTCCTACCTGATGTGAAGTATATACAATCATTGGATGCGACAGAACAATCTTCTCAACCATCTGCACCACTATAGCAGCCTCTGACACAGCACGAAGACATGCTGGCATGCCTGCAGCTACATTATCCAATTTTTTAGACAGGTAAGCTACAGGTCTGTAGGTGGAACCATGCTGTTGTACCAGCACACCCATGGCCACCCCCTCCGTCTCCCGGACATGCAAATGGAACTCTCTTTGGAAATTGGGGAGTCCCAGGCAAGGGGCCGTGGTGATGGCCTTCTTCAATGGCATTTCTGCCTCATCAGTCCAGTTCAACGGTGTTTTAGGTGGAGCCTTGTGGTCGATTAGACTTCTTAGATATTTGTCATGTATCGCACAGTCAGTTATCCAGGATCTACAATAGTTCACGAGTCCCAAGAAGCTTTGAAGCTGCTGCACAGTTTGTGGGGACTTCATCTTCCTGATCATCTGGACCCTGTCTGTGGAAATCGCTCGCAAACCTGGCATTATGTGTCCCAGGTATGTTACCTTAGGCTGGACCCACTGGAGCTTTTCTTTCGAGGCTTTAAACCCAGCTTGTGCAAGGACGTTCCAGACAATGATGGAGGCTTTCTCACAGTCCTCACGCGTTTCCGAAGAAATGATCAGGTCATCTGCGTACTGGAGGACACAGACTGTGGAAGGCAGGTCAGTCATTTTGGCCAGTGTCCTTTGAACAGCCGCCGAGAAGACTGCGTTGGAGTCCACGTAGCCCTGGGCAAGGCGTGTCCACGTATATTGTGCATTTTGGAAAGTGAATGCTAGAATCGGCTGCGTCTCTGGATGCACAGGTACAGAGAAGAAAGCTGCACACAAATCAATGACTGTAAAATACTTATGCGTACATGGTATAGAATTGATAACAATTGGAACATCAGGCACAATTGGTGCTAATGGCATTATCAATTTGTTTATGGCCCTCAAATCTTGAGTCAGAGGCCATGTTTTTCCATCAGCTTTTACCACCGGGTTAATGGGTGTGTTGTATGGCGAATGAGTCGGCACGAGGACACCCTGCTGGACAAAATTGTCAATCAATGGTTTAATACCATTAATACCAAGTTCCTTGTCTTTGGACAAAGGATATTGTTTAATGTAGACTGGCTGTTTAGTTTTAAGCTTTGCTTTATACGGTTCCATGTCAATAAAACCTGTTTCATCTTTATATTGTGACCATAATGATGGATCAATCATAGTCTCTACCATTGGTGGTATGTCAGCCTTGGATTCAGCTGGTTGTGGTTCACTGGGTTCTTCCCATGTAGGCAAAGGATTCATTGAGGCCTGTGAGCTTGATAGGAAAGAAAACACAATCTGATTATCATTAAATTTAATATCCATATTCAATTTATGCATTATATCTCTTCCCAGTAAATTTAGTGGAGCTCCTGGTATGATTGTGAATTTGTGAAAAAATGGCTTGCATCCAGGAGCTCTTACTTCCAAAGGGGGCGTTACAGGACATGCAATGTCAGTTCCTGAAATTCCCACAGAGTTAACTATTTGATTAGAAATGGGACCCTCATAATGTGCAGAGGTCATAGATGATCTGTCTGCCCCTGTATCAAAAAGGAAAGTTTGAGGTTGACCATGCACCATTATTGTAAAATATGGTAATTCTTCACCATGATTTGAAAATGTAAGGGTCATCATAGATAAATCGGAACTGACATTACTCTGTAGGCATCCCTATTGTTGTTTGTTATCCCATGTAGTTGGATATTGGGCTGATGTTAAGCCTCTCTGCTGTGGCCTGTCTCTACCCTGCTGTGGCTGTCTCATTTGAAACTTCCCCTTTATCCAACCTCTTTCTCTTTGACCTTCTGACCGACAGAAGCGCTGTATGTGCGCGGGTCGGCCACATAAATAGCACACTATTCTGGTGCTTTTTGGTTACGCCAATCGTGGTTTCACTTCTACTCCCTGGCCATACTGCATCCCTTTCACTTCTTGGCCTGTAAACATTGCAGCCTCAGTTTTAGCTACAAACCCTCCAGAGGAATCTAGTTCCCTAACTCGCTTCCCTAAAGCATCTATCTCCATGTCAAACAGATTTGTAGTTGTAATTCTGATTAGTTGAGCTTGCTTGCGTTGCATGTTGTTCAAGAATGTATTAATAAACAAAGCCCGCATTTCAGCATTCAGTGGGAGTTTAGACTCCTCTACCCAGGCCTTTTTAAACCGTAGGTAGAAATCAGAAGCTGATTCTTTAGGTTTCTGCTTTGTATTTGCAGCAAATGATAGATCTTGTCTGTTCCCCATTCGTTTATCTAGAAAAATTCTCAGTTCTTTAAAGAACGTGTCATGATTTTCAGACTTCTCCCAAAAAAACTCATGGGGGTTGGCAGCTGTAGATGCGCCTGATATTTTATCATTCTCATAGCATAATGTTGGACATTCAGTAATCAACACTGATTCAGTGACATCTGCTTCTAGCGTTCTCACCAGAACCGCCCTATAATCTGCACCAGTAAAAATGAGCATGTCGTATATGTGTTTGCAGAATAGTCACAAATTTGCTGGGGTTCTGAGGAGAAGGCAAACCATTGCATATTGCTTCCATATCTCCCATTTTTATAGGTTTAACTGCTATGCCATTACCAGATCTTAGCCATACCATTGCACCGTTGGACTTCTCGTTAGGCACTTCAGTTTTATTGCTGATGGTGCGGTAGGTTCAGGCATGCAGTAGGGTGGGGGTTTAACCCCTGCGGGAAAATTTTGTCTTGCTACATAAGCAGCCACTTGTTTTTTCTCTGGGCCCTGTCTCAAACTTGTTTCATATATTTCTAGATACCATAACTCTTAGTCATATAGTTGTAATCCCAATTCGGATTTCCCCATCCCTCTTTGACTAGACTTTTAGCCAACTGCATGCCCTCATCTGTAAATGAACCCTCTCGTGGATATGGTGTTTCGATTTGCGGTTTAATTTTTTATTTTATTTTTTTCTTTCTTCTGACCATCCTGCCATATTACTGACATATGGTTCAGTATAAAATCCCTGATTATTTCTGTACATAAAATCAACGGGCGTTTCCCCCGGTAGCGGTCTCGATACTGAACCCCCATCTTCCACTTTTAGGAGTTAGTATTAGCGGTTAGTAAGCATAAATTCTCTGCACTCTATTGCTCAACCTCAATTGTAGTACATGTATCGTATTGTGACTTTGGGTGATGGTCCTACATTGCGGCTCACACAAGACTTTACGTCCTGATCGCTGCTAAATCACCTTCTTTTGTTTGGGTGCTTCCCTATTTCTTTTGGGCTTTCCCCAAACCATTCAGCTCCCGCCGAACCGCATTCGGGTCGCCCCTAAAGCACCTTCTTTTTGTCACAATATTTCAACATGCAGTAACAATTGGAAAAAAATTCACAAATATGTGATTATTAATAATTTCCTTATTTTGTTCTTCCCGCGAAATAATTTACGCAGCCGTGATCCAAAAATACGGTGTGATCAGTACCGTATATCCAAATCACTCAACACGCTAATAGTTACCACGTAACTACTGTTGCCAGCCGAAGTGTTACAACAATGAAACCGAATTCCACTAGCGACTAGTGATTTCCTAATCACTCACCACGTTAATAATTTACTTAAAATTACTGTTGCCAGCCGAAGTGATACAACAATGGAACCGAAGTTCCACTAACGACTAGTGATTACCCAAAACCAGGAACCTAGAAGGGGCAAGAGCTGTATTTCCTTTAAGAAATATCAAAAAACACTTACCCCCTTTATCGTAGGCTCCTTTTTTGATCCCCGGCGCGTCTTTCCCACTCGATCTCGGGACAGTGTTCCCGGTTCGTAGGGAGATTAGGGAAATAATTCCCCCCTTCGCGGACGAGCCCCCAACTGTTAGAATTTAATATCTAACTTGATTAACTGCTGAGATTTAGTTGAGCGATGGAGCACAGAGTCAGGATCCTGGACCATTGAAATGACCACTCAAAAGCATTCATTAAGGGAAGACTCCAACATTTATATGGTAAATATGGAGAAGTGAAAGATCAAACATCACACCCTTCAGGAAACAACAGTACATCATGTCCTACGATTCTCTAGGCTAGACTTATGTCATGTCTGCTTTTCAGGTTACTATGAGAAGGGCACAGGAGGTCAGGATTATTACAATCTCACATGGACATTTGTACATTTGCAATGTATTGAATGGCATCGGTTTAATAGGCTGGTGGACATTTGTACATTTGCAATGTATTGAATGGCATTAGTTTAATAGGCTGGTGGACATTTGTACATTTCCAATTTATTGAATGGTATCGGTTTAATAGGCTGGTGGACATTTGTACATTTGCAATTTATTAAATGGTATCGGTTTAATAGGCTGGTGGACATTTGTACATTTGCAATTTATTAAATGGCATTAGTTTAATAGGCTGGTGGACATTTGTACATTTCCAATTTATTGAATGGATGGATATCCCATTGAATACATTGCAAGTGGGATGGATGTCCATTTGCAATTTATTGAATGATATCTTTCTGATAGGCTGGTGGACATTTGTATATTTGTAATTTATTGAAAGGCATCGGTTTAATAGGCTGGTGGACATTTGTACATTTCCAATTTATTGAATGGCATCGATTTAATAGGCTGGTGGACATTTGTACATTTTGCCATTGACTTAATAGGCCGGTGGACAATCATCCCACTTACCTACTATGGTCATCCCATTCAATAAATTAGGATGAATACTCCTCTACTGTACCCGGCACACTCAGTGGAACCCATTCATATCAGTTTCATGTCATAACAGTGCAGAATCTGAAAAGAAAAAAAAAAAAAAGTTCCACGGCCCTCGGCCCAACGGCCCTCGGCATGGGGTCCCGTGGACACATCAATATGACCAATATTTTGAATGGGACGTGTCTATTTGCAGTGTATACAATTGGATGGCTATAGCAGTTTAGTGGGATGATTGTCCACCAATCTATTAAAAGGATACCACTAAATAAATTGGAAATGGACACCTATACCACAAGCAATTTATGTTGCTGCAAGAAAGTCAAGACTAAACTAAGTTTTTTTTTTTTTTTATATTTACTGGACATTTTCAAAATCAGTTACACAAACCACTCAGAAATATCAAAAACAAGAACAAATTTAAATATTTACTATAAAATTTCTAAACAATTACACAAACCACCAAAAACATCAAACATCAAAAACAAGAACAAATGTAATTATTTACAAAATTAATCCAAAACCAAATTCACAAACCACAAAAAAGTAGTTTATTGGCCTTACAAAAACAAGTTTAAATATTTAATAATTTTCCAAACCAAGCACAAAACCAAACCTCAAACAGGGTTACAGGAATAGGAACAATTTTAAAAGCACAGCAAACTATTTACAGGGGGGGCTGTTTTTTCTAGGAACCTTTAGGAAGGGGGTGGGGGGGGGGGGGGGGGGGGGGGTTGGACCTTGGACGAGACGTTATTAACTGGTTTTGGTGTGGGCCTGGAACTCCTTGATGAGCGCATCTGCAAAAAGAAAACACAAAAAGGGCCAGGTCAGTCAGGTCGAGCGTCATACTCACACTTAAGGATGATTGTCCACCAATCTATTAAACCGAAGCCATTTAATAAATTGGGAATGGGATTTTTGTCAATTTGCAGTTTATTCATTGGGGATGGCTTTAAAGGATTTTGGACACTAGTCCCACTGACCAAATTAATCAATCCCACTGAATAAACTGGCAATGGACACCTATACCACAAGCAATAAATCAGACTTACTGAAGCAGACTCCTCGACTTCCCTCGACTCCTGGCCTTCTTCGGCGTGGGGAGGGCTGGCGGAGGTCAGTGGGCTGGTGGAAGGGGACCTTGCGGCAGGTTTCGTCATCTTTCTTTTTGAGGTCTTGGCCTGTTTTCGGAGAGAGGAAAGCATAGGCAAAGACTTCGAAAACGACACGCATCAGAAACTCACAAAGCAGAAACATGGATAGGAATGCTTACATGATTTAGTTTTTTGCAGGAGCTTTGCTTTGACGTAAAAAAGAAATATTTTGCGTCATTGCCCCACACCAAGGTGGACCAATCTAGATTGGAAGGAATTGTTCCAGCCACCCATGTTCCTCCTGGTCCAAGGCCAGCTGGGCGGCACCAAAGGCCTGGTTGGTCTTGTGGGCTGGTTTCTGCAGAAACAGCGAGAAGTGGCATAAGCATTTTTTTTAAGAGAAAACCATGCAGAAAGAGAGCTAGAGAGAGAGAAACACTCACGTTGATGACAAAGCAGCCTTCGCTTGATGCCTGACGGGCTTCCTCCGTCTCCTGGATTGTTACATTTTGGAACACCCCACTGCGGTGGACATAAATGCTGCCCAGTATGCAGTGAAGTGCGCATAAAATGACCACTGATGCTTTTTTTTTTCTGGGCCACTCTTCAGGAGATCTCCACAGAAAAAAAGAGAAGCGTTTAAGGGTCGCGTCGAATGCCAAAGTGTGAAAGGCAAGAGGAGTCAAAAAAACTTACCCAGAATCTCAGGCTTTGCAGCCTCCCGGCATGTGGGCGGCGGGTCTCATTCAGGTACTGCAGAAACTGCACCACGTTTTTCTGCGTGGGGAGGGCTGACGGAGGTCGGTGTGCTGGTGGAGGAGGACCTTGCGGCAGGTTTCGTCATCTTTCTTTTTGAGGTCTTTACTGTACTCTGCGCAGTCTGCGGAAACCATTCGTGCCGGTTTCGTGTCATAATACAGTATACTTTGTATAAAAATGAGTGTCCACTGGACCCCATGCAGAGGGCCCGTCAAATCGATTGGAAATGGACGTTTTTTTTGGTGAAAACATCCAATTCCAATTTATTCAGCGGGCCCTCTGCATTGGGTCCCGTGGACACATCAATATGACCAATATTTTGGATGAAAACACCTCTACTGTGTACAGCGCACTCTGCGGAAACCATTCGTGCCGATTTGGTGCCATAATACAGTAGAATTTGCGTAAAAACGAGTGTCCACGGGACCCCATGCAGAGGGCCCGTCAAATCGATTGGAAATGGACGTTCTTTTATGTGAACACCAAAACACTGCTGGGATCGAACCAACAGCCTTTGGGTCACAAGCCCAACTCTCTAACCACTAGGCAAAGACTGGTTTAACAAGCTGGTAGACATTTGTACATGTCCACTATTGAATGGATGGATATTCCATTGAATACATTGCAAGTGGGATGGCTGTCCATTTGCAATTTATTGAATGGAATCTTTTTGATAGGCTGGTGGACATTTGTACATTTGCAATTTATTAAATGGCATTAGTTTAATAGGCAGGTGGACATTTGTACATTTCCAATGTGCTGAATGTCATCGGTTTAATAGGCTGGTGGACATTTGTACATTTCCAATTTATTGAATATCATCGGTTTAATAGGCTGGTGGATATTTGTACATTTTGCCATTGACTTAATAGGCCGGTGGACAATCAACCCACTTACCTACTATGGTCATCCCATTGAATAAATTGGGACGAATACCCCTCTACTGTACCCAGCACACTCAGTGGAACCCATTCATATCAGTTTCATGTCATAATAGTGCTCAATCTGAAAAAAAAAAGAAATGTTGGATTTTCAAGTATTGAAAATTCGTCGTGTTGATTCAAATCGAATCCCGAAACTCAGCACGGTGGGCCCAAGGGCCGCCCTGAGCCAGGCACCGAAGGCGCCATTTGCAGTTTATTGAATGGTATCGTTTTGATAGGCTGGTGGCCCAAGGGCCGCCCCGAACGAGGCGCCAAAGGCGCCGGGCCCTGGGGCGAGGGGAAATTTGGGAGGCCTCCTGAGCAAAATCTCTGCCTCAGGCCTCTTCGCCTCTTACGCAGTCAGAGCCTTTTCAGTGATTTCAGGCTGGGAGAGGTGCTTTTTTCCCCGGGGTCCTACGGCTTCGCGCTTCAGGGCAGCGACCGAGGAGACGCGTCCACGAAGCCGCTAGGCCCAGCCCATTCAAATCGATGGCAAGTGGGATGTCTAGAGAAAAGTCCCTGGGCTCCCAAACTTTACAGGGGGGTTCATGGGGCCCCCAGACGTGGGCCGCAGAGAGCGCGAGCCGTTCGGAGCCTCTTTGCGTCGACGTCACGAAACGGCCAGAGAGGGCGTCAGCGAGCGCCCTCGGGTCGCCCCCCGCCTCTTGGCCGCGTTTTGACACGTTCCGTCAAAACGGCCAGCATATGGACAAATAGTGGGTTTGTGGGACCCCGGGGGATGGGGTGGGGGTCCTCGGCAGTCAAGGAGCCGTTCCGCCACTTCAAACGCAAAATGGACAAATAGTGGGTTCGTGGGACCGGGGGGGTGGAGCCCGGACCCGGGCCGAGGGGCCGTTCCACCACCTCATCCGCGAAATGGACAAATAATGGGTTCGTGGGACCCGCCCGAGGGTCCGATCCGTTACTTCGAAGGCGAAATGGACAAATAGTGGGTTCGTGGGACGGGGGTGGGGGGGTTGGGGTTGCGGTCTAGTGAAGAAATGGACAATGAAGAAACAAGGCCGACCATTCATTCGAGTGGAGAAAGGACAAATTGTAGGCTTTTGACAGATTTCCCCGTTCTCCCAGCCAAATCATGGCAAAATGACAAATACAGGGTCCGTGGACGGGTGGGGGGGGGTAGGTCAGCAAGCTTAGATGGCCCCCTATAGGCGTCCAAACCACCAATAGCCGCGACTACCCAACGGAAATAACAGGCTAGTAGTTTTGTACCTTTGGCCACTAAGATAATAGGCTAAGGGGATCCAAATTGGCCCTACAATCCCTCCAAACCACTATTCGTCCAATGGTAACCAATTTGAATGGGGAAATTTCCACGAACCTACGTTTTGTACTACCTCATGAGCACTAAATGGGATGTAAGGCTCGTGCTAGGACGAACCGTACATCAGCACTCAGAAACTCGACGGTAGTACGCTTAGAGGAGCCGGACCTCCGTGGGGACTGACCCGGCGGAGCAATCCAGACTATAATCCTCAGGTCTCCAATGGTCCTAAGACAATGCAGCGTCGGAAGTCTAGTGACCCGCGAAACTGGAAAGGGTAGAACACAAAGGCGGCTTACATATTAAATGTAAGCTGTGATCGAGCGTAATAATGAGCATGCCCACGCAGCGCGGGCATAACCCATCCAAAAAAAGCCATCTCAACATGCATTTGTTTACATCCCAGACCTGTGAGACAGTGATTGTGACCGTCATGAGGAAATAAGGAAACTATTGCTCCCTAAAACCACACAGTCGGAGATGCGTCTTGAAAAAGACACTCTCAACGATTGTGTATGCTGTAGGAAAATTGCTCTTTTAGGCTGGATTGCCCAGGGGAGAACCTTTAGCATTGTTAGCGCAGCAGGGTGATCTCTCCGCTGAATGCAAAGAAAGGATGTTCCACACAGCCAAGAACTTCCCACAGCGATGAAAAGTTTTCTTTCTTCTTTGTAGAAGCAGCTCACAAAGCGATCGGCTCCGAAGCAAAAATCTGAATGAGTGGATGCACGCCGCCATCTTATATACCCGTTTGTACGGGGGAGTGGCTTGGCATGCAAATTCCACTCGCCAATGTTCATTGGCCTGTTTTCTTAAGCTCAGAGGTGATTGGGCTCCCAAGTGAGACCCCAAATACGTCAGTATTGACGTAACGTTGTAGTGTACGACTGAGGGGGAACCATGGTTACATGCGTAACCTGGGACGGTATCTTTAAGGCATTCATTTAATTTAATTCTTGCTTCAAATATTAATGTTCTTCTTTGTCTGAAAAATTTTGGGAAAACAACAAACAAACAAACAAACAAAACAAAAAACATTTGAAAGTTTGATGACTGTGTATTGATACTCCAAGAAGTAAAAAGTAAACTTCTGTAAAAAAGTTATGAATATAGAAAATGTTATAGTGGATTGGGATACCCCTGCTGATAGAAACTGTTCTGAGTAATTTAAGGGATTACTGGCGGTTTCTGTTCTTGAGACAAATAGAGGAAGAGGTCAATGTTTCTTGTGCTTGATTAGAAGGGATGGAAGAGAGGGTGGGGCGTTGTGGTATCATCTCACATCTACCAGATTTAAATATATACAAATTAATTTTGGCGGAGATTTAAATTGCACTGTTAACCCGAAATTAGAAATTCAAATCCAAAACCAATGCCACAATCTAAATTAGCTTCAGCTCTCTCAACTTTTATGACACAAACAGGATGTTTGGATCCATGGTGATTTTTATTTCCACAAAAATGAGAATTTTCCTATTTCTCTCATGTTCTTCTTAATCTAGAATAGATTATTTCTATATCAACAAAACACTACTTCCTTCAGTAGAACCGTTTTTTTAGTAGAACCAAAACCCCTAGTCCGGATGGATATCCCGTAGAATTTTATAAAGCCTTTGCACCCAAAATAGCTCCACTCTTATTGAAAATGTTTGAAAATTGTTTAGAAAATGCTAAATTACTTACAGAGGCATTTGTAACACTTATTATAAAACCAGGAAAAGACCCATTCATTTGTAGTTCTTATAGACCAATCTCAAAGTTAAATGTCTATGTTAAAATACTTGCCAAAATTTTAGCTTTCAGAATTGATTCTCTTATACCAGAAATTATCTTGCCAGATCAGAGGGGTTTTGTCAAAGGTCATTACTCATACAAAACTCCTGGGGGTCCTGTACTCTGCTGCTTCCAGGGAGATCCCGAGGCTGTGGTTTCCCTGGATGCAGAAAAAAGCATTTGATAAAGTCGAGTGGGGTTATTTATTTTTAATAATGACATATTGTTTGGCTTTTGTCCAAAATATGTAAATTGGATTTAGTTGCTTGATTCTACCCCTAAAGTCTATTATAACTGTAATAACAATCTGGCTTTAAATACTTAAGAGTATATATTACTCAAACTTTTTCAGGTCTATATAAAAATTATTTTTTTACCCCTTATAAATAAAATTAAAACTGGTCTACAAAGATGGGACACATTATACCTATCTTTAGCAGGAAGAGTAAATTGTACTAAAATTAATGTCCCACGGAGCTCCGGCTCCTCTCAGCATACCACTGTCGAGCGTCCGGATGCTGGTGCCGGTTCATCCCGCGGCGAGCCCAGTGTCTCTTTCGGACCTTGTGAAGAGGTTAAGATGTCTATCGCTGCATCAGGGGAAGGACTATCCTCTTCGGAAACTGAAGATTCTTTTGAAGATTCCACGTCATGGCGGCACCACAGTTGGAGTCCAAGGTTGAGTTGACGGCCATGCTCCTCTGGGCAGCATGGACCGTTGGGTTGGAGTGTTTGAGGCCCGACAATCGGTTTCTGGCGGTGGACATGACTCTCAGCCACTCCTCCCTCAGTGCCTTTCTTCACAGAGGTTCATGAAGGGCAGTCATATTGAGCTCTTCCCCCTTCACTACCTTCAATGGTGAGGTGGCCAGGGGGTACTTTTGCGTTCCCCCGATGGAGTGTGCGTTCGTCTCTCTGTGGCCTCAGCACTTGCTCCACTTCAGGAAAAACCTAAGGAGGTTTGAGCTGGTTGCAAGTAGGGGGCACAGCCCGCCACTCGGGGCACTGTCGGGTCTTCCTGGAAAATCCTGAGGCGTCCATGAGACAGCATCCAGAGATATCAGGAACTGTTCTTCAGGGGACATAGCCTCCACACCTGGGGGAGGGCCAAGGGCATTCTCCACCACTGCTGCCACTGACCTCTGTGTCAGTTGTACCCACCCTTTCAGTAAAAGAGCAATTCCCTTCTTCTCTGGATCAGAAGCCAGTGGAGACAGGGCTAAAGAACTGGCTGACATATGGAAAGGAGGCAGGAGAGGAAGGCTGGGAGGGAAATCAGGAGGCTTAGGAGATTTAGGGCTCGACAGAACCAGTGGGATGACAGATGATTCAAGGCAATATAGAAAATTATCCACTTTAAAAATATCCTGTTCTACTTCTCATGCTGACTCTTCAGTCACGACGGGCCTAGGCAGACGCTCCGTGCAGCATGTTGATGGCTGGCTGTGCTCTGTATCAGGGAAAGATGCTCTCCAGACACCCAATGACAGCCTCTGGGAAGATGGTAATTCTCCCCGATCCAGAGCGGTGATTTTAGGGTCTCATCATCTCATTTGAGCCACAGCAGTGAATTTTGCAGCATATTCCATTATTAGGTATTATTAGGTATTCTGACTCGTTAAGTCCAAGGAAGATGATCATAGAACAATGCGAAGTTTAATAAATTACTCAGAAGATAAGCCACATGCAAGACAGTGTGTAGAAACAGCTAATAAAAAAATAACACTTAATAACAGTGACAGTAAATGAAGAGCTTACTATTTGTATAGTGTATTAATGTATTAACTGCAGTTTATAAACTATGAATTAACTGTAACAACTTGCAAATGGTATATAGGTGCTTTGTTACCGTATACTTATTATAAAGTGTTACCATAACATTTTTTAAATTTTAATCTACAAATAGTTAGTAACTTAGAAATAGTAATTTTAAACCCAGTGAAGAATTAAATATCATATACTTTAGTATAGGGACCAATTCTCACTATTATCTAGTTGCTTATCAGCATGCCTATTATTAACACGTTGGCTGTTTATAAGTACTTATAAAGCACATATTCTGCATGACCATATTCTATATCCCTAATCCTACCCAATACCTAAACCTAACAACTAACTTACCAACCATTAATAAGCAGTAAATCAGGAGTTTATTGTGGAAAAAATAATAGTTAATGGTTAATAGCTAGAATTGGACTTTAAAATGATCTGTGACCAACTTTCTTAACTAAACAAATGACTAGCCATGAATAATTGTATTTCTTGATGTTATTTCTCTGAACTGGTGTCTTGTTGAACTCTGAAACTCATGTGGGAGTGTTAAAGAGAGTTTTTCTTCAGAACCAGTTAAACAAGACACGCTTAAAGAAAACAAAAGAAACCAGTTTTTCACCATTGATGAGGGTGAAACTCACACAGAGAAAAACACACAGAACTGTTTACACCTGGTAGGTAAATTCCAAAAGGCAGGTTTATGTCTCCAGAATGCATAGGTGGAGCATATGTGCTCTTGTCATGAGGATCCAGTGGGTGTGATAGCACAGATTATCAGCATTATAATCATAGGGAAACTGAGTCTGGGGAGTTTTAATGAGAGGAAGCTCTCCAGTTCAAACATATATATCCGTCAGGGCAGATACTTTGAAACTGTAGCTTGATAAGCTATAAGTTAAATCGTTTAAGCTACAGTCAAGCTACCCTTCTGAAAAAGTAGCTAGCTATGCTAAAATTTACTACAAAAAAGTAGCTAGATACTACTTTTTTCACAATGATGTATAACAAAATAACTGAGTAAGAGCTAATGAGGAATGTTTTACATTAAGTATTTGGTATTTAAATAATAATAATACTAGTAGTAATAATAATAATAATAATAATAATAATAATAATGCGGTTTTGTATACAGAGTTTCGGCCTGCGGAGGATTGGGGGAATCTGTAAAATGTAAAAAATAAAAAATGAATTAGACAACACAATACAACTTAAAAATTTTATCATTTAATTAGAAAACAACCCCTGATTCACAACATTCGTTTCCAAATGCAGAAATCATGCAGAGCCCTGCACGGGCCTTTATTTAGGAAAATGTTTGGAACATTTTTTGTTTGTTAAATTATTATTATTATTTTTTTTTAAGTGACGATCAAGCAAATAGTGGCAGACAGCTGAGTTGATCACTCTAATCAATTTAGCCTTCTCAAATCATCACGACTTGATTAAAATAAAATCTATAGATATTAAAAAAAAAATGTTGTATGCACTAATAATATCAACAAAACTTGTGCTTTTGTAAAACAGAGAAAACAAACAGGATACGCTTTTTCCTGTCTCGGTCGTTAGCAGGGACCCATAGAGCTTGGGCTAAAATGTGCAGCAGGAAATTTCACTACAGTGTAGGGGTAAGATTATGATATGCAATGTACCTTAGACAACTAGGGAAATGACAAGATCTAGGTCTTCAAACTGTATCTAATTAAGTACATCTGCTAAGTATACTTCTCTCTTTTGTCACGACTGACAAGGACTGAGGTCTGGAATTTACTAACGTACATGGTGGCTCCCAGAGTAGGAAATAATATTAACACTTCCTTGCCTCTTTCAGCCCACAACACAGGAGGAACGTCCCTACTCCAAGATAACGGAAGTTTCGGTTTATTTTTACAGTGTTTGGTAGGCATAAAGAAAACACAAACTGAAGAAAATACAAACTTGTGAACTGACCAATGAAAATTTACAAAAATAAATAAATAAATAAAATTTAACCAGCAAACATCACTGTCCATGCGAATAGTTCCGGTAGACAGGAAAATCTTTCACACACACACAAAAAAACAGAAGCAGTTTTGTTCAAAAGCAAGCTCTGTTCACAGTTCAGTCTATTCAAGTGTCCATAAAAAAAAAA
>NW_026129864.1:0-32679 GCF_022985175.1 Labeo rohita | reverse complement strand
ATGGGGAATGTTGTTCCTTCTTTATACAAGTATCTTGAGACTGATCAAGGTTCATAGATGGCTCAGGTTGGAGCAATAGCTTTGTTGTCACCAAGTCCTGTTCATGAGATTTCTATCTGCTCAGGTCTCCCAACAGCAAACAACTCCAAAAAGGAAAAAATGGTGTACAAGAGTAGGAGTTGTCCACTTTTGCCAACCACGTCTCATCACCTACTACTTGTTCTTTCACCTCTTGCATGACCTGCTGAAAATAAAGCAGAGTATTGTGATCTGTCAATGATGGATGCATGTCTTGTGTCTTCACTTTCACACATTTCCCAGTCTTTAGATTGGGTAGTTTCTTCCAGTGTATCCTCTTTGGATCTTGAAATTAGACTCTCCAAAATATACAGACTTTCTTTGACAAGGATTTGTGTTTTGTGGGGTTGTGAGCAGGGCACATAATGGACGGAACACAATTCTTCAGTCATGTTGCTGGCATTTTGGAGTATTGAGAAAGTATATGTGAAGTAAATTTGGTGAAGTGATTGGTGGTACTGAGTGATCATTGGAAAGCATTTCACAAATGGGAAGAAATGGTGCATATCGTGCCTTACCTGAAAGAATAGGATATACACTCAAATATAAGAAAATATTTTATTAACGCTTCTGAGTTGATACAACTCCAGTGGCATGAAGACAGAGAAACACAGGAGACCTACTTTGCAAATGATGCACATGCTGATGACACTCTGTGTACAAATGAACAATGAACAGATTCATACTGAAAAGTTGTATGTAGCCAAGTATTTTGGGGCACATTTCTTGAGTATTGTCTGTATTAAGTATATTTCTATCATGATATCAGAGTGAATGGATTCCTTTTTCTTAATTTCTGAGCCTTGTAGCGAATTTAGCTCAAAAGGGAAATTTATATAAATAATTACAATTAATTTTGATTAATTACAATTATTTATATCAGCCGCCAGTAGTAACTGTAGCGAAATTAAATCACCATCGATAAATCTGTTTGTCTAGTGAACATTCAGGGTAATTTCATATCAACCGTAAGCAATGATATTTTCTTGGCCACAGAAAAATAACATTCTTACAGTATTAATGCATTAGAGCATATAGTTTGATCGGAAATCGTAAAGGGACATTAAGTTGCAAGGCAGAATCAGAGACTCATGTAATTTGTGCACAAGAGTTTTGTTAACTAATGACTAACACATAACTAATTTAAACAAACAAACATACAATCACTCATACATGTTACATGGGAAGAGGAGGATGGCTAGAAAAGTACAGGAAAAGGGTGAGGCTAAGCCGACCATCTGAAAGAACCATCAGTTTCTAACTGAACGCACAGTATACGATAGATTACACACAACCTCTGTTTAGTGGAAGAAACGATACTTGCATTAGAACGAGAGTCTCGTGAGGCCTCTGAAGAAGTCCTAGATGGTTCCATTTGACAGCCGAAGTTGCAATTTCTTGAAAGTCCAAGGTTGTTCTTGACTCTGTTGAGGTTACGAGAGTCCTCTCTCCTGAGTAAGCAGTTCTGAGGAACCGCCGGCTGCTCTTCAGAGATGGGGATCTAAAGACGGCCAGGAGTGAAGAGAGAGAAGTGACTGATCGTAGTCATTTTCATGATTGTGTTCCAGGGTTGAGTAAAATGAACTCCAGTGATATTAGTCTGACCCTGCGGAGTCGAGAGCATGTTACCAGGCTGGGAAGATGCCACAAAGCTCTAAATGTTGAGGCCCCCTCCTGGGCCCGGGCATGGGCTCAGATCCTTGGAGGCCCTCCACACAGGCAGCAATCAAGATTTTTCAGAAGAGAGAGGCGGAACTGTGTGTGAGCCTTTTAAAGTATGGGAAGAGTCATGCAAAACTACTAGAGATTCTTGAAACTCTAATATGTTACATGTGTATCAACATATAATATGCATCATCTTTTAGATCATCAAAGTACGAATTCAGAGATACCAAACATGACACGTGTGGTTATACTACATAATATATCTATCTATATCTATAGTAACACACGCATAAAAACATTACACAATACAAAAGACAAGACACATAAACCGCAATAAGATACACAATGATTTGAGGATTTGTGTGTTCATTCATAGGAAGGTTTTTTCTATGAATTAGGGAAGAGTCCATTGCAATAGTCCAAATGTCTTTCCTATAGTTGCTGCAAGTGTTTCAGAAAGGTGGGGCAGAGAGGAGAAACATTAATCTACAGTATGTGGAAAGTAATATGTTTTTTGAACCTCAAACTGCATAAACACATTGCATTACAACAAATATACAAAATAATGCTCTTTTTAGCAACATCATAAAACCTCTTTAAAATCATTGCATCGGTTGCCTGTTTCTCTTAGGGTTAATTTAAACATTGTATTATTTGTAAGTCTCTACATGGTTTAGCCCCATCGTATATTGCTCATCTAATTCAGGAACAAAAGCCAATGATGTCCCTACGATCTCAATTACATAAACTTCTTGTGGTTTCTAAGATGAAATATAGAGGGGATTGCGTGTTTGTGGTTGCCACTCCTAAATTATGGAACAGCCTGCCGCTATATATTAGCTACGTACCTACACCCATTAAAATTGCATTTTAATGAGCCAAGTACCCTTCGCAAAACATGACTTGGTGGCAAAACCCTTGTTGGCAATCACAGAGGTCAGATGTTTCTTGTAGTTGGCCACCAACTTTGCACACATCTCAGGAGGGATTTTGTCCCAATCCTCCTTGCAGATCATCTCCAAGTTATCACGTTTTCGAGGCTGACATTTGGCAACTCAAACCTTCAGCTCCCTCCACAGAGTTTCTATGGTTCTTCTTCTTGAGCCTTTCCTTTGTTGCCTTGTTGTGTTTTAGGTCATACCCATCCACAACGCATTTTTATTTCCCAGGCTGGCTTCAATGACCTGGCCCTGATGGTATATGACCCCGCCGATCGTCCTTTTGATGCGGTGCAGTTGTCCTGTCCCCTTAAGCAGAAAAACACCCCCAAAGCATAATGTTTCCACCTCCTTATTTGACGATGGGATGGTGTTCTTGGGGTCACAGGCAGCATTCCTCCTCCTCCAAACACAGCGAGTTGAGTTGATGCCAAAAAGCTGGATTTTGGTCTCATTTGACCACAACACTTTCACCCAGTTCTCCTCTGAATCATTCAGATGTTCATTGGCAAACTTCAGACGGGCCTGTACATGTTTTCTTGAGCAGGGGGACCTTGCGGGCACTGCAGGATTTCAGTCCTTTGCGGCATAGTGTTACCAATTGTTTTCTTGGTGACTATGGTCTCAGCTTGAGATCAATGAAACTCCACGAGGTGAGATCTTGCATGGACCCCAGACTGAGGGAGATTGACAGTTTTTTTTCTTCCATTTGCAAATAATCGCACCAACTGTTGTCACCTTCTCTACAAGCTGCTTGGCGATGGAAATCATTTCAGCCTTGTGTAGGTCTACAATCTTGTTCCTGATATCCTTGGACAGCTCTTTGGTCTTGGCCATGGTGGAGAGTTTGGAATCTGATTAATGGATTGCTTCTGTGGACCGGTGTCTTTTATACAGGTAACAAACTGACATTAGGAGCACTTGAAATCCAGCCAGAAATAATGCTGACTGATAGGGGATCAAATACTTCTTCCACTCATTAAAACGCAAATCAAATTATGACTTTTTTGAAATGCGTTTTTTTGCATTTTCAAATAATTTTTTCCCTCATTGTATCACTCATACATGTGAGAAACCATTAGAGAAACAAGAAAAAATGCAGCTAGAGAAAAGAGTCAGTTAACCACCTAAATAAAATCATCAGTGCCATTTTACAACTGTATACAACATCTGTTTCATTTAGTTAAATGTACAATACTTGCATTGCCTTGGTCACTGACTAAGATGCAGTCTTGGATGAAAGTCTTGATGGTTTCAAGGTTTGGTGATCATGTTCATTTGAAGAGTGATGAACTCCAAAGATGTCCTGACTTGGTGTTTGGGTGTCAGGTGGAAAATGAAGAAAAATGGAGAGATGAGAGAGAGAGAGAGAGACCCAGCTGAAATCCTGTGATCTTTGGGGAATGGAAAGACTAGGCCACAAAGCCTGGCTTAAGGGTCCTGAAGAGTTCTATCTCATCTTCTTAGGATCTCATAGAACCGCAAAGTGACTGAGTTCAAGGAGTGCCAAGCGTGGAAGCGCCGGCTCTAGGACTTAGCGTCCAGAAGATGGGAAGGTGATGAGACACGAGACTAAAAGAACTGAGAAGTGCAGGTGGGTCACTGTGAGAGAGCATTAAGTTCTGTGGAGGTCACACCTCTGGGAGGTCGAAGAGCTAATGGTGACTTTCCAATTTAGAGGGAAATTTTATGACTCTTCGTCTTCAAGCATGGTATTTGCATATGTACCGGGATTGGGTGTTCATGCAAAAACTACTAAGATTCTTAAAAAACAAATAGGTATCAGCGTATAATATACACCATATTTTAGATCATCAAAATACAAATTAAGAGAGACCAAACATGTAGAGTTATACTAACTAGTAAACTATCATAACACATGAATAAAACTGTATACATCACAAAAGACAAATACAGGAACAGTAATAATATACACAATGACCTAAAGATATGTGTGTTTGTTCACAGAAGTCATTTTTTATTGCAGTATGAGTCTGTTTTAGAGAGAATTAGTTGGGGAAGATTCTCTCTACTTTCAAGTTTATCTGGTCTGGCAGAGGTGTCCTAGTTGCCATAGAAGCCAGGGGCCCGGTGGGCCATCTGAGATATCCCGGGACCCAGTGTGGTGTATTGGGTGAGGGGGTCTGGGATTATTTGTTAATCTAATGAACAACTGTGTGTCTCAAATCTTTGGATTTGATTCTTTAATTGAATCAATAACATTTGATAAAATTCCTATAGTGTTTACATTGAAACACTATTGTAACACTAAAAGTAAATCAACTTAATAAAAGGTAAGAGTCAAGAGCCCAACTAAAGCAATCACTGGTCACAATAATGGTGGTTTGTTGAAATTTCAAAATTTTTTCAACATGAATAGTGGGTGATACTAATTCAATGTCATTAACATTGACAAATCAACTATTTTTGACATTGATTCAGTGGTTGCTTGCTGTCAGGGTGGTCTCTTTGTGGTTTGCTAAAGGCTGAGATTGGGTAGCACTATTTAAACATGTTCTGGCCCGGTTCAGGGCTGGTTATAAGTTTCTGTTTGACTGAGATTTGGGCCAGTTATGGCTCCTGTGTGGCTCATGTCTGTAGTCCAGATTTGGGCCACACAAAAGCCATAATTCTTTGCTGCATTTGGGCCGAGTGTAACTGCTTGCTTCAGCCAGACATCAACTGCTATGTGGGATGTAGCCATCAACAGTTATTTGTCAAATAAGTAGAGGCAGAAACGGATACTGGAGAACAGTAAGCTCTTTACTATAATAAAAAAGAGCAAATGCAGGGCAATCTCTGACACTAACATTGAAGGAGAAACAATGCAATCATCTATAGAACACAAAACCATACAAAAATATTCCCTTTAACAAAGCAATTGTTTTTTCTAAAATGAGTATGGGAAATGTACAAGCATATGGACAATTAGCTGACAAGCATACATATTGTAACTGTCAAATTCTGTTTACTAATTGTTTTACAAATTAATAAACCTCAGTTTCCTAGAAATAGTGTGCTTGCAATTTAAAAACTGGACATTAATATCATTTAAATGTAGTGCAGTGCTTTTCAGCTCATTTAGCAGCGGGTTAAACTGAGCTGCAGGTGTTCAGTGAATGAGATGCAGGTGTTGGAGCTGAAATACAACACACTAGAGTAGTGCAGCTGTTTTGTGGATTCACTACAGCGTTGGCGTCCTGGTTGTGATTCGAACTCTGACGTCTACAACAGCAGTGAACAGACTTCATCAAACCACCAACATCAGGCCGCATGAACAAGTACAACAAACAGTCAGCAAGTGGATTCACATACAGGAGCATTCGTACATAGTACCAAAACTTTTCAAGTAAAAACTCACTCATATGAAAAACTCTGTAATGTATGAAATGCATAGTCAATACCATAATCACAAAAGGGAGAATAAGAAATGTGTAAGTCAACAGCACCAGGAACAAACTGCCCAAAATTAATCTGCGCTTGAGATTCGTCAGTGATATTGAGTGGAGAAAGACCTCGCCAAGTGCCAGCAAAACAGAGAATGATTATGGGGTAGGGAATTAAACACACTATACAAAGGGGTACAGCTTTAAAATACATATGAGGGGGGGTTTATTTCTGCACAGATCAGAGGCACAAACCACACAATCAAAGAAATAAAACAGGAGAGTTTTAGTGAATGGTGAGATTTGTACCAGATAGGATGAGACACCAGAAGATATCGTTCAAAAGCAACACATGCCATAAAATACAGACCCGCAATCAAAGAATAGAGATGTGCATCATCCAGTTCATATAACCAAGTTGTTTTTAGTAATATACAAATGACCTGTATAAGATCTGAAAATATCAAATTACTAACAAAAACTAAAGCAGCAGGCCGGGATTTGATGAGGAAACCCAGAGCAATCAGAGTTTAGATCATGACTGGAATCTCAATCACTGAAAGAATCCAGATAAATACACATTCAGCATACTCTTGTTTACCTAAATATATTAGATATTTAATATAATCAGAAAAATCATCTGGATCAGTTGAGTTGTTGATGATGATGTTGAGTTCTGCCATTGTTTCACAAATTCCTGAGATGAAGCACTAAATAACAAACCAATCATTAGTTTCAATATGTAAGACATGCTTCAGTTTCTCAATGTAAATAATTCCTATTTGTAAAAATAGATGCTCTAACTTGTTTCTTTTGTCTTAATGTTGCCATTCAAATGGGAGATGTGTAATATTACAGGAATAGTTCACCTGAAAATCAACATCATTTCCTCACTCTCATGTCGTTCCAAACCTGAAAAATATTGTTCATCTTCAGAACATGAGTGAAGAAATTTTTAACACAACCACTTTTATGCTTCAAAAACGTTCATTAAACTAATCCATATGAAGTGAGTTGTTTAGTTTATTTTCTCATATTTAACATATTTAACTGCTCAGTTCATCTGGCTTTCTTTATGACCTCCTTGAAAATGCCAAACTTGTATTTGACTGTCAGTAGAGGGACAGAAATCTCATTTGATTAAAGGAACACTCCACTTTTTTTTGGAAATAGGCTCATTCTCCAACTCCCGAGTTAATAAGTTGATTTTACCATTCGGAAATCCATTCAGCCGCTCTCCTGTTCTGGCGATATCACTTGTAGCACAGCTTTGCATCGATAATTGAATCCTATAAGACCAATATAGCATCGTGTTCAAAAATGACTCTTCTGTAGTTATATCTGGTACTAAGACCGGCGGAAAATGTAAAGCTGTGATTTTCTAGGCCGATAAGATTAGGAACCACACTCCCATTCCAGTGTAATAGTCAAGGAAGTTTGCTGCCGTAATATGGACGCAGCAGGCGCAGTAATATCACGCAGCGCCTGAAATTAGTTCCCAGCAAGGTAACTGCCAATGTGACCGGCTTTTTAAAAATTGTGACCGAACTTCAGGCGCTGTGTGATATTACTGCACCTGGTTCATCCATATTACGGCAGGCATATTACGGTCTTAGTACACGATGAGAATGAACCTATTTCCAAAAAGTGGAGTGTTCCTTTAAAAATATCTCCATTTCTGTTCTGAATGTGAACCAGTTTTACAGGGTGAGTAAAAGATGACAGAATTTTTATTTTTATGTGAACTATCGCTGTAAAACACTTAAAATACAGTATACTTAAAAAACCACACACATTAAACCAGGGTTCCTCAAATCTTGCCCCGGAGAGCCAATCCGCTGCAGAGTTTAGCTCCAACCCTGATCAAACTCATCTACCTGTGACTTGGAGACATTGATCAGCATGTTCAGGTGTGTTTGATTAGGGTTAGAGAATGTTCTTCTGAATATTCAGCACAACTGCTAGTGATATATTGCTTAAATAAAACATTTCAGTAAACTTTTTTTGAAATAGTGAGATCTTACTGTCATGTAAGGACCGAGATGACTGGGAAAGATGGTGTTTATTGAGCAACAGTTGTAACATACGCTGAAATAAGACCAGAGGAGTGAGTAGAACACAACAACATTAATGACAAACTAAATAAACAGACTTTTCTTGCAGGAATCCACTGAAGCAGATGAGTGCAGATCTAACTCAGACTAGACCAGAGTTTAGCTCCAACTCTAATTAAACACTCAAAGATTCACTCGGTCAATGTTATATAAATGAGCTGTAATGAATGTTAAACTTATTAAAGATGAAAAATGGTGGTGAAAAAAAATGCTTTCTAGTTGTTGTTTTGTTTCAGACCGTTTTCACTTCCTTGGTCAGTGCTTTGTGAACTATTTCTTTTGGGAAACATAAATCTGTGTAGTTCTTCCATTCAGTGCTGATAGTGAAACTGAAATTGCACACACTTTTAATTAAAGGAAACTTGTTTGATTAGCAACAAACTATCATTGACACCAGAGGCTGAAATAAAAAATATAGTTAACACTATGAACTCGTCCAAGACAATTACAAGACAGATTTTATGAGCTGATCACCTCATTATTAAACACATCCACTAAAATGAAAAGTGGCTCTGACAAGGACCTGAAAGAAAACCCCCAGAGCTATATTAAACAATGTACAAGACGATATAAACGACACATGATCTTACCTGGATCAGACGGTGGCTTGAAGATGTTCACGAGTAGATGATGGTGAGCTGACGGATGTTCTTTTATAGTCTGAATTCACTCCGCAAATGGAGAGTGATTCTGTCAGATAATGAGCAAATGAACAAAGATGCACTTATCATATTGAATGCTTAATGCACATGCAGCCACAGCTTGAAAATGTAAAACCAGTACAGAATCAGATTGAGCTTTATTGCCAGGTATGTTTACACAGATAATAAAAATAATTAGTAAATAGGGAATAACAGAATACAAAATGACAATTTGTATGTAGAGGAATATTATGTGCAAATTCAAAATGTAAACTAAGTATGTTTGTTAGATAAATAAACGTGGGAAAAACCTGTCTGATGTCATGATGGGACATTTTCAGGAAATGGTCAAAATTTTTTTGGTAAAAAAAATGTATGCATGTGTGTGTGTGTGTGTGTGTGTGTGTGTGTGTGTGTGTGTATATATATATATATATATATATATATATATATATAACATCTTGTCTATCATCTCTAAAAATATCTTGGCAAAATTCACTTGTGTAGTGCAGAAAAATAGTAATTTTTTTTCCCTAAGAATGTGTTGCAGAGGTGCTTTCTCTAACACCAGAAAAACAGTTAACCTATCAAAATAAAATGCATAACATATGTAATAAAGGTGTATCAATGCACATTCCCCGCCAGTCCTGTGTAAACTAAGGCACGTTTTATTTATTTATTGATTGATTTTTTTATATTGTGAGATGGCAGAGCACAATGCAGTCTGCAGTACTGTAGCTGCTCACTTACACATCTTACTCGTTTCAGTCTGCTCAATATTCGTAATGTCAGTGCCCTAAACAATGTTATAATGGGCTATTTCACATCCAGAGATGAAGGGTCAGATGATGAAGTTACTAAAGAAGATGACAGTCTGATATATGCACAGTGGACGAAGAGTTGCGCTGCACTTGTTTTTCTAAACCTAAACTACAAGGTACACTATTCATGCTATCTAAACATACAGTACAAGGCATTAGTCTGTTTGTGTAATGATGCTGTATAGTGCTCCTAAGTTGATGCAGAAAAGCTAGTTCACGCATTCATGACCTCTAGACTGGACTATTGTAATGCACTATTAGGTGGTTGTCCTGCATCTTCAATAAACAAGCTACAGATAGTCCAAAATGCAGCTGCTAGAGTCCTTACCAGGTCAAGAAAATATGATCATATTACCCCAATTTTAAAGTCTCTGCACTGGCTGCCTATTAGGTTCCGCATCAGCTACAAAATAGCACTTCTTACCTATAAGGCACTTAACGGTTTAGCTCCTGCGTACCTAACTAGTCTTCTACCACGCTGCAATCCATCACGCTCCCTAAGGTCACAAAACTCTGGACTGTTGGTAGTACCTAGGATAGCAAAGTCCACTAAAGGAGGTAGAGCTTTTTCACATTTGGCACCCAAACTCTGGAACAGCCTTCCTGATAACGTTCGGGGTTCAGACACACTCTCTCTGTTTAAATCTAGATTAAAGACACATCTTTTTAGCCAAGCATTCAAATAATGCATCTCATAAACTTTTTCTGCAGCTATATCTGATCAAATGTTCATTTTAATCTTTTAGCTCTGGTTTAACAAACCTTCCTTTTCTTAGTTTGAACAGCAGCTACGCTAATTATGTTCCTATTTGTTCTCTGTTTTTGCCATGGGATTGACATCCCATGGTAACTAGGAATTCACAAGCTCCAGTGTGGATCCAGAACACTTAAGAAAAGATGATGCCAACCCTTCAGAGGACTTCAGATGATGCCAACCCTGATGCCAACCCTGAAAACATACAGCACTACCAAATTCTGCTACAAATTTATAGTGTTCTTTGTCTGTTTGATTACGTCATTAATTGATCTTTACCACACATCTCTACCATATGTACATCAAGCTACTACTACATATATTGTAAAAATGTCAATTTGGTGTAAAGCTGCTTTGCAACGATATGTATCGTGAAAAGCGCTATACAAATAAATTTGAATTGAATTGAATTGAATAAACAGTTCTTGTTAATCACATGAAGTGAAAGTAAAACAAGTCTCACTTTAAACTCGTTTTTCTCAAAATTAAATTCCTGAAAATCATATCAGACAACTTAAGATAGCCATAACTTTTGTTACATTCAAGCTATGGACAAAATAAAAACAGTTTTGGAAAAGGCCTGGACCTTTCATATGGTATCAAAAGCTAAAAAGCTACGATTTCACCATGTGTTGGGTTTTCCTAAATCACATCACAAATGTAAAAGTCTATAAATAGTGCTGTGTTCCACAGTTATTGTCAAGTGTTCACAGGATGGATTGCCTGAGGGAAGAAACTGTTTCTGTCCAGATATTGGATATGGGTCATTTTAGAAGAAACTGGTCATCAAAACATTAGATATAGTCAACAAATTGAAATTTGGCATCAAGACCAGCAGGGTAAATGTGACTTAAACAGACTAGATGCGGCACTTATAAGTTTTTGTGTGCATGTGTGTGTTTGAATGCTCTTTAAAGCTGCATGCATTAATATTTGTAACTTTTACCACAGAGTCTTATTCCACATCCACTGAGTATCATAACTGGTTTGGTTTCTGTCATTAGAAACCTCTTCCTCTGTTGTGTGGGTGTTTTTCCCTCAAGACATTGTCAGAAGGTTGATATTTCAAAGCTTAATAGATTCAGCTGTGGTTGCATATTTCCCGATTTCTCATCAAAATAAATGAATTATGCATGTAACAAACAACCGTTGTCCTACTGAATGGATCTGCACAATTTATTTTGGAGCAATTAAGTTGGCAATTCAAATCAAAATTTAAATACATTTTTATTATTTAAATAAATTAAAACATTTTAAATCAAATTTAAAAATTGTGAAATTTAAACAATGTCACAACCAAACAAGCATGAAAATTAAAAATAAATCAATAACCGTAACACCTTGTCGTAAGGGTTTAGATTTACAGTTTTCTTGATCCTATTTAGCCCTTTTGCAATAATTAGAGAGTTTATTTCATTTGTTTTCCTTCCTTTGACCTATTTACAAGCTAATAAAAATGTACTAACATGTGTTTATTTAATTTGTTGCTAATCGGTTTGTTTATTGTGGAAAATAGTTTTTTTTTCATTTGATTAGAGTTGTTCAATTAATAGCTCTTTGGAACACTTTTTTCTAGTAGGAAAAGATGGGAAAAATGGAAATCACAACAAATAATTTCAATATAAATTGGAATTTCAGTCCCAGTGTAATATTGCTTCCACGAGATCCTTCTTCTGGAAATGACTTTAACTAATGTGTAAAGTCCTACCACCCTGCTGATTACTTGATCCTCAAAGCTCAGTCCTTATATGGGCATTTTCTTTTTTTTTCAGATCACCTAAGCACTAAATCAGGAGCAGATTATCTGACTAAAGAACTGATTAAGGTCACAACGCGGTCCCTATGCATGCTAATTGCCACACTATATCACTATAACACACTATATGTCACGTTGTCCGCTCACCACCAGATGTCACTCTCACCTCACCTACACATTCTGACTGTTGCACCACACTCCGGACTGCATCTCCCATCCTCCACCGCACTGATTGCGTCAGCCCCCGTGACCAATCAGGCGTTCTATAAAAGCCCCGGTCCTTCCCAGTGCACTTCACGGATTGTTATATTGTTGTATTCCCTTTGTTATCTCTTCCTAGTTCTTGTTCCGAGTTCCCAGTTCCCTGTGTTTTGTTTTGTTTCCCTCGCCTGGCTCCCCGTTTTCGACTGATCGCCGCCTGCCTTTGGATTATTGCTCGTCATTAAGGACTATTCTCTCGTCTCGCCTCTGACACTCTTGTTTACTGTTGATTTGACCCTGCCTGTCCGACCATGTATCTGTCTCGTCCATTAATAAATGCTCGCATGTGGATCCGCTCGCCTCTCGTCCCTCACTCCACGTTACACTATAACTATGTTTATGGGGAAGTGTAACTAGTGTATTCTCAGTGACTGTCGCAAAGTTTCTGACTCGCAATCTGTTCTTTATATGTGCCTTTACAGCTTACATAATAAAAGAGTTATTGTTTTTGATTTGTCTTATTTTGTCTAATTATTTAAAGCTTTCTATATATCATGTCTATGAGGCATGTATTCACTGAGTTCTGTTTCATTTTTGTGAAGCGCTCCTGTTCAAGAACAAGACGGCAGAAAGCGTATCGTGTTTGTTTTCTTTTTTCAATGCTTGTAATTTATTTAGCTATTTAAATACTTAAAGGCACAATATGAAAGAATTTCATAATAAAATATCCAAAAACCACTTGCACAGTGTTATATATTTCATGCTGTTGTGTAATTATGTTGTCTTAAAAGTTATCAAGGATTTGTAAATCCAGAGAAATTCCAGTTTTAAATAATGACTCATCCCTGGTCATTGTCGTCTGTCAATGATGCAATATCTGCGCTATCCTCGTTTCCACTTATGAATACTATGGCAACACGTGGACAAATGCAAAAGTAGTTATACCGCATGCAGCTCGCCGCTGTTGTGTATTATCATGGATCATGATTACACTTTGCAAAGTATGAAAAAAAAAAACGTAGACGTACACGAACTGAGGCAAGAAGGCAATGGTTAGTTTTTTACTGCACATGTCTAGTGACATCATGTCGTAGTCCACGTGCGTGGTTATAGAGGCACGTGAGAAATTATTAAGCTTTTGATCATAATCAAGATCAGTCGTAACTGGGATTATAATTCGTCAAGATACAGCAAATAAATTGCTGTAACCCAAGTGAATTTATGTGAGAAGACTGTAAGAAGTGTTAAAATGTTCAATGTTAAAAATAAATGAAGAATCAAAAGGACTTGAATAAATCAGTTCAACAAAGATAAGTGTCAAAACCAAAAGGAAATTACATATCCCATACACTAGGCATATTTAACAAACAAAAAATGTTCCAAACATTTTTCTAAATTAACTTAATAAAAAAACAATTTTATACTCGGGACGAGAATTCTTATAAGCTGTCGGACAAGGGCCGGGCTAGGGCCTAGATTTAAGGCCTGCAACGTGAGATGTCAAGAACCAAATGTGGACTTGTTGTGGGCATGCTGTGGTTTGCAGGAAGTTGTGTTTCCTGTTTCCTGCCGCAAACTTCCAGAGCAATTTAGACCATCTGCCTCTGGACATCGACCTCTCCCTCAGGCAGGTTCTGCGGGAAGAGCAGTGCCGGCTGAACTTTGTTCAGTAGCCGTGAAGCATCATCTCTCAAGCACCCTGCAAGTTGTGTCATAACGATGTGCGACTTGCACATTGAAAAACATTGCCGCATGATATCCAGTGCCAGTGCCAATTCCAGCATGCATGTGGAGTACATTGATGACCTTGCCAGGAAGACCTATGCAAGGACGTATATCAGGATGGAAATTGTTTTTCTAGTGGGTCCTGGCTACCTGGCAGTTCTGGAGCCCAGGCAGTTCTTTATTCTGTCAATGCTTGATCACCTGTTAGAGTCCTTTCCCATTCCAAGACAATGAGAACACTCTTGGTCTGCGCCATGGCATACAGCCGGTAGCTACATATCTTAACACGATGCTGTATGACCTGGTGCAGTCCAAAAAAGTCATGGGTGGATTCGAGAACTGCTGGACGGCGTTCCAGCTAGAGCTTGCCGTGGAGGAACAAATTTTTGGCCAACCAATATGTAGTTTCTCCTGGCAGTTCTCTGCAGCACTTGGGGTAAGTGCCACCAACCCCAGTAGCTTAACTGCCATGAGGGGTTTCCATGGCCTGGCCCCAATAGGAAGTGCAAGTGCTGGGGAGTCTCTCCCCTCCGGAGACTTCAAGTAAAGATGAGCTGCAAAAGGTCCATGTGCAGCAAATCTTTCCCCTCAGCCGGCATGCCAGTTGTTGGCGCGGAGCTAACACGCATACTCCTCAGTGACTTCTATCAGCGTAATGACCATCTGCCGATGTAGGCTTTGAAAGGGCCAGAACGTCCCATTGGCAACTTGATGGATTGCTGTACAGTAGGAGAACTGTGTAGGGAAGTGTGCTGAAGGAAAGCATTCGGCTATCCACATCTGTTTGGGAGAGCTCTGAAGATGGTCACATAGATGAGCTATGACCGTAGAAATAGGCATGACCAAGCTGAGGTTCTTCCCCCACATTAAATATTGGGATGTAAACAGAAATTGCAAAGCCCAATGGAATTTCAAGGATTTCATTGAGCTTCATCAGCCAAATGAAATTCCTTCAGCAGCAGCTCATGTAGCATCATACCAGGGTGATGTCTAAATGAGAATTGAAAAACTCAACCTGTCTTACGCAACTTGAGGAAATACCGGGAGCATGGCCTGGTTACAGCTTTGTATTGAACGCCTTCCTAGAGGCATGCCCAAAGAAAGGGCTATCACTGGCTCTTGCGTTCCTCAGCTGTGTGGGTGTGGTGCATAATGGGGATTTTATGTTGCTTTAACAAAACTGGCTGAACTGGAGTGTCAGCTGCCCGTCACACAGCAACATCTGCAACAGCTCAGGATTTTGTCTCATCTGCTGCTCCTACTGTCTCTCGAAGTGTGGTGCTTTCATGAGCAGGTGCCCTACAAAATCACCACAGCACCTGCAGTTGGAAGGACACCGGCTCGCCCTCATGTTCCAGTGGAGGAAGAAAGAGCTGATGAGGAACAAGAGGTGGAGGAGCAAGCGGAGGAACAGGTGGTCAAGAAGATCCCACCTGCATGTGTCCCTGCAAGCTCAAACACCAGGTGGACCAATTTGGAAGTGGGATATGTAGACTGAAATGCAAGAGTAACCCATGAGTCTGCCTATGGAATTTACTTGCAGAAGTGCAGGGACACCTCGACCTCAATACGCACATTTGCTGCTTTCAAGAGTGCCTGTTGGCTGATGTTTAATTTTTTTTTCATGATTTATTTTTGTGAAGTGGTAATGGAGACTTTTTTTGGGTTTTCTAAAAACAGCCCAATTTTTCTTATTTGAGTTTCGTGAAGCATTACTGCACCTTTATTACACTTTTTTCAAAGACAGCTGAAGAACAATTTTAAAATTATTTTTGTTTCATGGGTATTTCATGCAGGGAACTCGTATTTGCATAATGAAGCATTTTAAAGTTATTGACCAAACCTATTGTTACAAAAATTCATAATGTTGCTGCACATTGAAATATGTCGATAGCATAATTATTGTTTTTTATCAGGTTAGACATTGATTATTTATCACTCAAAGCCCATTTTCTACCTGTCCATTGGTTGTGCATATCAGCCATGTTTGTTGTTTTTAACATTTTGTGCTTGTTTGTAGTTCTAATTGAATCCTTGTCTACCGTGCAATGTGTTGTGGGCAAGATTAGCCTTTAGAGTGTGCAGTGATCTGCACTTTGAATTCTGAAGTTAAGTAGTAGACCATCCGGGAATCTCAATCAATATATTATTTTGAAACAAAAGATACACAGCGTCCACATACTTTTATAAGATTATTAATAGTATTATGTACGAAGAAACAAGAAAATAAAAACATAAAATGAATACAATTTATTTTATGAAAAATTAAAGTTTGCTGGAATCGTCAAACTCAAAACAATACATGCGTGTAAGACTTCAAAGGAGCATGTGGTTGCAGTGAAGAACAGTGAGCATATCAACATGCTCAGAACTAAGGTTTGCCCTGTGCTTTAATGTATTTTTTCCTGCTGCAGAAAACAGACGCTCTGATGGCGTGGATGTTGCTGGAGCACACAGGAAGGATTTGGCCAGCGTTTGTCATCGTTGGATAGCTTGCTTCATTGTTTTTCAACCACAACAGCGGATTATCCTTCTTAGACAGAGGATTTTCTCCAAAATACATCAAGACCTCCTTCTGCACAGCTTGGGTCATCTGCTGCTCCTCATCCTCTTCATCACTGGTGCTGGAGTCTGATGATGTTCCCTTGTGTTACTGGGTTGTCTTGTGCTGTGGTGGAGACTCTATTTTCACTTACGTTGACCTGCCTTGCTTTTTTTTTTTGGCAGCCAGTGCCATGGTTTGTACTGTGCTTTGGACCTTCAATACATCATCAGCAGGCAAGAACTTATGTTTTCAACCTGGGATCCAGAGCAGCAGCGATTAGTAAACTGTTTGGAGATTCAGGTTGAAACACAGATACCCTTACCAAAAAGAAGTATATTTCAAGTTTATTTTATTAAGTATATTGATTTAAAGTTGAAGTATATTTTTAACTATACTTTATGTAGTAATTATACAAATATCAGTGTACTTGTAGTATACTTTTAATTCATGGGTCGACATTTTATTCCATAACGTTACACAGTTTTTATGTCTGACGATTGTGAAAATAATTAAAATACTTCTATAATAGTATTTTTATTTATTTATTTTTTTTTGCAAATTACAGTTACTCTAACAATTTTATACAGGGTGCTTGCAACTGTCTTCATAGATGAAAAGGAAACATAGAGAAAACTATTCACAGTTGGAAGTGTCGGAGAACTGATAGCCTCAGGCCATGTCCACACTAATATGTTTTCGTTTGAAAACGCATCTTTTTCTCTCCGTTTTGGCCTTTAGTCCACATTGAGATGGCATTTTGTCAAGGAAAACAAAGCTTTTGAAAACGCTTTCCAAAATGGATACATTTGAAAACGCTGTTTTCGTATTGTAGTGAGGACTGTGAAAATGGAGGCTTTTGAAAACGATGAAACATATTTAGTCATGTGACACAGTCATGTGACCAATTCAGCTAAGATGGCAGACGAAATTGTACAGCACTTGTTTTGGTTGCTCTCCGTTTTGACAGCCTTAAAGGGGTAATTGGATGTGAAACTAACTTTTAGATGTTGTTCGAACATTAATGTGTGTTGGCAGTTTGTGTGCACAACCACCCTACAATGATAAAAAGCCACCCAGTGGTATTTTTTCATCTTTAAAAGTAATATCCCCTTTTTAAAATCGGGTCATTCTCAGCTTCTTGTTGTTGTGATGAAACATTAGTGTTGATTGACATTAGCGTCTTACCTTAGACCTACCCTCACCGAGCTGAAACAGCCCGACTCCGATCATAATTGTGTGACTCAGGTGCAGAGGAAGACTCTAACTGAGCGATTGAGGTGTTCTGTTGTTGGATGTAATAATGAATATAGCAGTCCTCATTTACTCCTGACATCTGAGCTGCTGAAAATGCAGAGGACAACGTTACTTTCGTTTGTAGAAGGAAAGCGCTGACATGATGTACATATGCATCCATGTTCGTGTGAATCATTTGTGATGCAGCTTCATCCACAGCAGAAGTAAGTATATGGTTTTTTATGCAAATTTGCAAATGGCCTTTCTTAATAATTATTGGCAAGTTTCTCCAATAAATGCAGCTAAATGCTGCTAAACACTGCTAAATGCGGCTAAAGTAAACGTTACATTACTCATAATCCCGAAGAGGGACGGGGCAACCAGAGCTTGGTGGCATTTAAAAAGATAACTTGTATTATTTGAACAATGAATAAAATAAACAATACAATAACCAAGTGTGTGTGTGTGTGTGCGGTATCAGTGTATGTGTATGACTTGATGAATTAAGTATCACCAAATCTGTCCATTCAGTTCACGTTGCCGAGCTCAGATTAGTTGTTCCAAATCACGGGAAGTAGAGTTCCTTTAGGTTCAATATTAAACCAGTTCTAGCAGGGGAAAATCCATAGATCGTAATTGTACAGTCCTACCGAAATGCTGGATGCAAGGGCACTCTGCACAAATCAATTGAAGATCACCAAATTCAAGCTGGGTGGCTCGCCATCTTCAATCCAGAAGAGAACTCAAAGGGAAACCAAAAACCTGGCCGAGATTAAATCTTTCATTCCCGAAATCAACAAAAATACAAAAAACAATTCTCATTAACCTCTTTCTGATGCATATGCTCCCTTTTTTCCTTTTTTCAAACAGCAACACGTTTTCACTAATTATTTTGCAGCTTAATCTTTTCTTGCAGCTCAAAATCTACGTCTCAATCTTTCTGCACTCTCTCGCATCCTTCAGTGTATATAACAGAGGCGGAGCTTCAAATAATTAACCAATTGCAAATACCCATTCATGACTGCTCAACTATTGCTAGGCAGATTTTCTAAATTCAGGTTTTGTGCAGCATTATGATTGATGAATTAAAATAAGAGCAATAATATAAAATAAATTATTACCATCAGTAATTATAAGAATCACATTCCTGTGAGAACTTCTTATGGGGGTTACACAAAGGTTGCATGTACACTGTACTATTTAAGTGACGAAGGCAGACTGTGGTAAAAAGGCGAACGCGTGTCACAAACTTTGTCTAAAATAATCAGAGAAGTGTG
This sequence comes from Labeo rohita, assembly GCF_022985175.1. Taxonomy (NCBI): domain Eukaryota; kingdom Metazoa; phylum Chordata; class Actinopteri; order Cypriniformes; family Cyprinidae; genus Labeo; species Labeo rohita. The sequence goes on along the minus strand of NW_026129864.1, from coordinate 13,545 downwards.
CAGAGCTATCACATTTCACCTGGGTCCGGAGTATCTTTCACTTCCATTTACAGAACCATAGGTACAGACACTTGTCACAAACTTTTATGCAACAGATGGAATGCCGCAGTGTCTAGGAGCTATTGACTGCATGCATATTGAAATAAAAGAGCCTTTAGCAAACTCCACTGATGACATTAACAGAAAAAGCAAATTCCCACTAAATGTACAGGCTACATGTGATTACAAATACACATTCATGGACATTGTTATTAAGTGGCCTGGCAGCATTCACGATACCCGCATATTTGTTAATTCAAAAATCAATGCTTACTTGAAAGATGGAAAGATTCCTTCTTGTCCAAAAGTAATCGTGGAGGGAGAAGATACTGTTCCTGTGTTTCTTCTCATTTCAGCAGCATACCCCCTGCCGCCCTATGTTATGAAAGGGTCACCATGATTTTACCAAGTAGGATGTGATTCTGGATCAACATTTCAGTCAACCAATCACAACCTTCTGATGTCATTAGTGTGTGCCGACCAAGCCATAGTCAATCCATTTAATCTTTCCCTCCTTTTTCCAGGCAGACAGACCCAAAAGAGGTAAGATCACAATCAGAAAGACGTTTATTGCCAAGTATGCTTGCGCATACAAGGAATTTGTTTCAGTGTTATTAGCTTCCAGTGCACAGAGACAACAACGCACAGACAATAAAAATAAGAGAATAAGAAAAATACACATATGTAAGCATAAATAGACAAAAAGATAAAAATAATATTAATAATTTGTAAAAAAAAATAAATAAATAAATTGGCAAATAAATAGGTGGTATGTACAGTCGTGCTATAGGTGATATGATGGAATGCAGGGATGTGTTCGAGTGGAGGTGGTAGCAATAGATCAGATTATTACACACATTTTTATTGCGCGATGGGAGGAACATTTTAACTGTTCATAAGGTGGATTGCCTGGGGGAAAAAACTGTTCATGCGTCTGGTAGTCCTGATATTTGGGGCTCTGTAGCGCCGGCCGGATGGTAAGAGTTCAAAGAGGGGATGGCTTGGATGTGAGGGGTCCAGAGTGATTTTCTGAGCTCTTTTCCTCACTCTGGATGTATACAGTTCTTGAAGGGTGGGCAGGAGAGCACCAATAATCCTCTCGGCAGTCCGAACCATTCTCTGCAATCTCCTGATATCTGAACACAGAACAGACTCGATGACGGCTGAGTAGAACTGTCTCAGCAACTCCTGTGGTAGATTGAACTTCTTCAGCTGGCGAAGGAAGTACAACCTTTGTTGGGCCTTTTTAACAATGGAGTCAATGTGAGTGTCCCACTTCAGGTCCTGAGAGATGAAAGATCCCAGGAGCTTGAATGTCTCCACTGTAGCCACTGTGTTGTCCATGATGGTGAGTGAGGAAAGTGCAGGGGGTTCCTCCTAAAGTCCACTATCATCTCTACAGTTTTAAGCTTGTTCAGCTCCAGGTTGTTGTGACTGCACCAGACAGCCAGCTCTTTTACCTCCTGTCTGTAGGCAGACTTGTCGCCGTCCTGAACGAGGCCGATAAGCATGGTGTCATCTGCAAACTTCAGGAGCTGGACAGAGGGGTCTTTGGAGGTGCAGTCGTTGGTGTAGAGGGAGAAGAGCAGTGGGGAGAGAACACATCCCTGAGGGGCGCCAGTGTTGGTGGTGCGGCTGCTTGATGTGAATTTCCCCAGTCTCACCAGTTGTTGCCTATCTGTCAGAAAGCTGGTGATCCATTGACAGATAGGGCTAGGAACAGAAAGTTGGTTTAGTTTGGTGTCGAGGAGTTAAGGAATAATGGTGTTGAAGGCCGAACTGAAGTCCACAAACAGGATCCTCTCATAAGTCCTTGGTCTGTCCAGATGCTGCAGGATGAAGTGCAAGCCAATGTTCACTGCATCATCCACTGACCTGTTTGCTCGGTAAGCAAACTGCAGGGGGTCCAGTAAGGGTCCGTTGATGTCCTTCAGATAAGCCAGAACCAGTTCCTCAAACGACTTCATGACGACAGATGTTAGCGCCACAAGTCTGTAGTCGTTAAGTCCTGTTATCTTGGATTTCTTCGGACTGGGGATAATGGTTGAGCGTTTTAGGAAAGCAGGGACTTCACACAGCTCCAGAGAACTGTTGAAGATCTGTGAACAGATGAGGGCCAGCTCGTCAGCGCAGGTTTTCAGACAGGCTGGTGTCACACTGTCTGAGCCTGGTGCCTTTCTTCTTTTGTTCTTCCTGAAGATCTGGTGCACATCATCTTTACTGATTTGAAGTGAAGAAGGGGAGGAGAGTGAACACTGAACTTGGATCATTTGAAGTGAACTGATCTTTTAACCTTTTTTCATAGGTCCTTTTAGCCACTTGAATCTCTTTATTCAGTGTGTTCCTGCTCTGGTTGTACAATAATCCATGTATCATTCGTCCATTCGTTTTTTGATTTAATATTGAAAGAAGAAACATGAGAAAACGGCTCCTTTTTCGTTTTTTCATTCTTTCCAGAAAAACGAAAAACAAGAATTCAGCTTGATTTTTCGTTTTTCGTTCAGGGGTGGAAAAATTAATAAACGGCTTGAATATTCGATTTCTACAGGTGGGCAGAACGAAACACCTCTTTCTGCTGATTGGTCAGCCGAAGATTAAACCATGCCCCCGTCAGTTCTTCCGCAGTTTCACGCAGAATAATAGTCCTCCGCTGCTGCAGTTGTAAGGATAATTCACGCGTTTATTGTAATTTCATTTAATCTTTTTCTCACGAAACAACCACACTAACGATGGCTCGACACTACCCGTACCGGGGCAGACCCTAGACAGGGCTTTCTTCTATGTATACATAAATTTACTCACGCTTTGCATTAGTTGGCAGGGTTTGATGGCTGTCCTTTTGATGGCAGCCTACCCTGGTCGCCCAATAAGTTAAATAAATAAATTTAGTTGTACATTAAATATTTTAAACACTAATACAAAAAGGAAAGAATAGGCATTGACTCTGCCGTAAGCCTAACGTTCACACAAGAACTATCAAGAACTATCAGACAACAGGAGCAAGTCATTGTGCGTTCTCTCCGCACTGTCATTGTACATAAACACTATTAACATTTACTTCACCTCACTTCATGGCAAATCCGTAAATGAATCGTATTAAGAAAACAAACAAGAATAAAAAATATAAGTAGCCATTTAAAATAAAAATATGCTAACCTATTTAAAAATAGTGCCATTACAAACAACATTTATGTTAAACACCGAAAGGCATTTATTTAATTCCAAAGTTTCCATAGCCTCTTTGCGATTTACCTGCTAAAATATTTTTGTAAAGAAGGCTTCTTCAATCGAGTCCCAATTTGCAACAAAATAACAGTCAGCAACTATACAAGTTACATTTAGCCTATAGGCTATTGTACAACAGACACATTTAATTAAGCGTAATAACTTTTTATATGTTTGGTTGACGGTGCTTTACTTTGATAATGAACAGTGCATTGGTACGTTGTGTGAGCACGCGAGGCGCCAGCGCCATCATTGGAATTTCTTTCCTCAGCAGCGGAAATAACTTTATACTCTGTCATTTACAGTTATAAAGATAGGAGCAGGACATCATTCGAAATGGAAAAAAAAAAGTCTTTTTATTTGTGTAAATTCAAAATGACAGCAAAATGCATCCCTTTGAACAATAAAGAAAACAATAGAATGTGATGCTTTCCTCCCTGGTGAAAAAACGGCATATGCTGGTAAGGTATGTTTTAATGCTGGTTTAAGCTGATCCTTTGCTGGTTAATGCTGGTCCTTTGCTGCTTCATGCTGGTCCTTAACCAGCAACATGACCAGCAAAAACTAGCAAAGGACCAGCTTAAACCAGCATCAAAACCTACCTAACCAGCATCCCAGCATCAAAACATACCTACCAGCATATGCTGGTTTTTTCACCAGGGCTTGAACATCTTTCTGGCGTATGCCACAAACACGAACCATAACACAGCTGACGCGTGTACTTTTAACATGATACATTTAGGTTAGTTGACTTTAAATGCATTATTAATTTTTATTATTATTGAAGTTACTTTGGAATAAATCACAGCATGTTTCATGATAATAAAAAAAAAACGTGGCGCGGAAGAACTGACAGTGGCACGGTTGATCTTTGGCTGACCAATCAGCAGAAAGAGGTGTTTCGTTCCGCCCACTTGTAGAAATCGAATATTCAAGCCGTTTATTCATTTTTACACCCCTGAACAAAAAACGAAAAATCAAGCTGAATTCTTGTTTTTCGTTTTTCCGGAAAAAATGAAAAACGGAAAATAAGCCATTTTCTCATGTTTCTTCTTTCAATATTAAATCAAAAAACAAATGGACGAATGATACACGGATTTACAATACTCTATCCCCTTTTCTGTAGGCATCTTCTTTGGCCTGATGAAGATGTCTGAGTTTTTCTGTAAACCATGGCTTTTCCCAGCAGGCACACAATGTCATATGACGTTAATATTAGGTTAGATTTAGGTTGTGACGTCAGGTGACCAAAATTCAACGTCTAGCCAGCATCTAAGGACACTGTTATTTGACGTCCAATAACGACGTCAAATGATGTTGAAATTTGGTTGATTTTAGGTTGTGTTGAAAAGTGACCAAAATCCAATGTTGTGCCAACATCTTAAACCAACGTCATATTGATGTCAAATACTGACATTTATTCGTCAGGTATGGCAAACAAAATCCAACGTCTGATAGACGTCATAGTGGTAATGTCCACACAACATCAAGCTTGAACATCATTAGACATTGATATTTGGTTGTTTTTAGGTTGCGTTGTCAGAGGTGTAAAATCCAGGTTCGGTGAGTAAAAGTCCTCCCCAGTATTTAGTTCCAATCACCGGGATTTGCTAATTAGCACAGTTTTTTAACCAGGAGGACAGAGATTGGACCAAAACATTTCTTTTGAGTCTCAAGGCAAATCCCAAGTCCTCAAAGAGTTAAAGTTAATGAGATAATTGAATGATGATTGAGCATTAGTGATGAACACCTGCTGTTATTACAGAGGATCAGATGTTGTTGTTTTATTGGTTAAAATGATGTCACCATCGTGGAGATCAGTATTTGCTTTAGTTGGGCTCTTGACCCTTGACTCCTGGGCTAGATCTTTATCTGTTACAATGCATATGTTGTTGTAAAGCAGTGAGATCAGAGCTTTCATATGGTGAGATGATCAGCAAGAGCTTATATGAACACATACAAAATAACTTTCTTTACTTCTTATGTTAAGATTTTAAAACTAAAATCAAAACTACCGCAGGTTAAGCACCTATAATGTTCTTCTAACAGTTATAGTAAATAAATTTAAAACTTGTATAATGCATGAAACATTTTTTGACATCTGTACTACTTAGACACACACAGACATCAAGAACCAGCATATGAATCTCAGCAGTGGTGACAATCAACAAAACGCTTCATGCTGCAAAGCATGTTGGGTAACAGCATAGTAAACACTCCCATCATGCACTGCAGTATGACTAATTACTGTCACCACTGTTGAGGAGCGTATGATAAGTGTTAATGTCTTAAAGCCTGAGCTAATGCAGTTTTTTCTTCCAATACTGAAGCATTACAGTGATGTTTGTTTAACAGGGTTTTTTTACTGCAGTTGTACAATAGCTACATGTAACTCAATAAATCAAAGAGAGAGACCTCTTCATGATGCTTATCCAAATGAGTTCTATGGAGAGAGCTTTAGCTAATCTGCTGCTGCAAGTGTTCAATTCAGCATTGCACAAATGTTTGCAGTAAAACAGTATTGAAATTACTTTAAATTACTTCAAGAGTCAGGAGACAATCTAAAGCAACCCTTGACCACAATTATGGTGACATTGTGTTTTTTTCTTGACCAATAAAACATCAACATCTAAACCTCTTATAATTCTTAATAAGAGATTCTGCAGACATGAAATAAAGTCAGTCTGGTTAGTAATGAGTGAAGCTGGTGATGCTGTTTGTGGAGATGTTTAATCAGATTTTGAGAGATGATTTCAGTTGATTCAAGTCAGTTGTAGTTCTTGTGTTTCTCTTTTTTTTCAGTGGTGCTGCTTGTTAACAGCAGATGTTCATCACTAACACAATCATCATTCAGTTATCTCATTAACTTTAACTCTTTAGGGGCTTGGGATTTTACTTGAGACTTGCTTGAGACTCAAAAGGAAGGACTTGGTCCAATCTCTGTCCTCCTGATTGAAAAACTGTGCTAATTAGCAAATCCAGGTGATTGGAACAAAATACTGGGGAGGACTTTTACTCACGGAACCTGGATTTTACACCTCTGTGCGTTGGAAAGTGACCAAAATCCAACGTCGAGCCAACATCTTAAGCATTGGACATTGACATCGGCCTGACGTTGGGTTCTGACGTCAACCCGATTTTCATTTCCAACCAAAATGCAACGTCTGATAGACGTCATAGTGGTTGGAGTACAACGTCAATCTGACGTCATGTTGACGTCCTGTGCCTGCTGGGTTCATTGTTGTATGTTAAATAAGTTCTGGTAGGAATGCATATATCCTCACAGAAACTGATATACGAGGTAACAGTCTCTGTGAGCTCATCCAGATCGGTGGCAGCAGCTTCAAAAACACTCCAATCAGTAAAATAGAAACAGGATTGTAAGACCTCTGTTTCGTTGGTCCATTTCTTTACAGTCTTAACTACAGGTTTAGCAAAATTTTCTAATATTGATCCTGGACCATCATTTCAAATTCACTAAGTCAAGTCAAGTCACCTTTATTTATATACCGCCTTTAACAATACAGAATTGTGACAAGGCGGCTGTACAGTATTAAATAGGAAACAGTACATCAACAATGCCAAAGGCAACATTAAACACTCACATTATAGGTAAAGGTAGTTAATCAAAAACAATAAAATAAAATGCAATATTGTGTTAAGATAAAGTGTCCCCAACTAAGCAAGCCAGAGGCGACAGCGGCAAGGAACCAAAACTCCATCGGTGACAAATGGAGAAAAAAACCTTGGGAGAAACCAGGCTCAGTCGGGGGGCCAGTTCTCCTCTGGCCAAAGTTCCCGTGGTCTTGTGCCGACAGCCGTCTAGGTGATGTGGTCTTTAATGTGGATCCGTCTCTGGGGCTCATCTAGTTGATGTGGACTCCGCTGACATTCAGGGCTGTAGAGGTCGTCTCTAGGTGCTGATCCACCGTCTGGGCTGGGTTCGGACTGGATCCGGGGGACTGCAGTGACCATCTGATCTGGATACGGACTGGATCTGGTGGTTAATGTGACCTCGGAATAAGAGAGAAACAGACTAATATTAGCGTAGATGCCATTCTTCTGACGATGCACCGAGTACATCGGGTGTTATGGGAAGTGTTCCCGGTTCCGGTTGACCTAATTAGTGCAGCCTAACAATCCTTTAACGGATTTGAATTATAAGAATGTGGATTTGTTATGTGTAAGCAAGGTTAAAGAGATGGGTCTTTAATCTAGATTTAAACTGACAGAGTGTGTCTGCGTCCCAAACATTGTAGGGTAGATTGTTCCAGAGTTTGGGCGCTAGATAAGAAAATGATCTCCCACCCGCGGTTGATTTGGATATTCTCGGTATTATCAAATTGCCAGAGTTTTGAGAACGCAGCGGACGTGAGGGACTATAATGTGATAAGAGCTCACTCAGGTACTGAGGAGCTAAACCATTTAGGACTTTATAAGTAATTAGCAAGATTTTAAAATCTATACGATGTTTAATAGGGAGCCAGTGCAGTGTAGACAGAACCGGGCTAATATGATCATACTTTTTGGCTGTAATGTAATGTAGGAGTTCATAAAATTTAGACTGTACTGAAATGATTATGACGGTCCAGGATCAACATGTTAACACACAAATCTTTTATTTTGAAATGTCTTCCAATTTCCTGCTGCTCATTCAAACACACAGAGATAAATTATTAAAACGGTGAACCTGTACATTGTGCAATAGCGCAATATTCTTACTATTAAACATGACTCACGTTTAGTTAATTTAATCACAGCCTTTTGAAAGTCAGCAATCACATGAATAATTAAAATTCATATCACGGTTTAAAGTCATGTATTTTTTTTAAATAAATAATTTAATAATTTTGGGTTACAAGGACGTTTAAAACAAAGAAGATAGAATAACTTACCTCCTTTGGGTCTGTCTGTGTGTAAAATTGGATTGACAATGGCTGCGTTCGAAATTGCATACTCAGTGAGTAGGTACTTAATTTCAGTAAGTACTTACTTAATGAGCGCTAAAAGAGTACCTACTCTACAGCCAAATCTCATTGAGTATAAATGTGATCCGGACGTCTTCCGCCATGTTGATGTTATCATGTGACCAACTACGTTATAACAAGAGCAACAACTTAAAATTCTTAGAGCAAAAACTTAGAATTCTCCATAAACTCACATAACGTCTATCACTCATTCAGCTGTCTGTTTTGTGTTGTGATGTGCTCATCTAATTCTCTTACAACACTGCACTGTCATTTGTTAAATAGATATTTAGTAATCATCTTTAAGATGCACATGGTTTATGTAAATCTGCTTTTGAAGACTTATGTGTGCTACCTGGAGCTCTACTGTACGCTATACGTAATAAAACGTAAAATATACTTTAATTACACCTCATGCAAATCATCAGTTTATGATACAGTAGCTCAACAAATACGATTTTAAGACAGGGAACCATGTTTTGGTTTGTAATGCTCACATTTGTAAACACCCTCGTCGCTGTTCTGTCACATTCGATGATGATGTATTGATCTCCCGTGGCCTCCTGGGATTGAAAAGTGTCCATCAACGAACACTTCAGAATCTGGGCTGAAGCAGTAGGACATCCGGGGATTTCTCGCCTACTCTTTTATGAATACTGAGGTTTCCAATGCACTTCATTCTTCACATACTCTTTTTTTTTCCTACTTTATTCAATTCAATTCAATTCAAAATTATTTGTATAGCGCTTTTCACGATACATATCGTTGCAAAGCAGCTTTACACCAAATTGACATTTTTACAATATATGTAGTAGTAGCTTGATGTACATATGGTAGAGATGTGTGGTAAAGATCAATTAATGACGTAATCAAACAGACAAAGAACACTATAAATTAGTAGCAGAATTCGGTAGTGCTGTATGTTTTCAGGGTTGGCATCATCTAAAGTCCTCTGTGGGGTTGACATCATCTCTTCTTAAGTGTTCTGGATCCAGACTGGAGCTTGTGAATTCCTAGTTACCACGGGATGTCAATCCCATGGCAGAAACAGAGAACAAATAGAAACATAATTAGCGTAGCTGCTGTTCAAACTAAGAAAAGAAAGATTTGTTAAACCAGAGCTAAAAGATTAACAATAAACATCTGATTAGATATAACTGCAGGAAAAGTTTATGAGATGCATTATTTAAATGCTTGGCTAAAAAGATGTGTCTTTAATCTAGATTTAAACAGAGAGAGTGTGTCTGAACCCCGAACGTTATCAGGAAGGCTGTTCCAGAGTTTGGGAGCCAAATGTGAAAAAGCTCTACCTCCTTTAGTGGACTTTGCTATCCTAGGTACTACCAACAGTCCAGAGTTTTGTGACCTTAGCTCCTTACGCAGGAGCTAAACCGTTAAGTGCCTTATAGGTAAGAAGTACTATTTTGTAGCGGATGAGGAACCTAATAGGCAGCCAGTGCAGAGACTTTAAAATTGGGGTAATATGATCATATTTTCTTGACCTGGTAAGGACTCTAGCAGCTGCATTTTGGACTATCTGTAGCTTGTTTATTGAAGATGCAGGACAACCACCTAGTAGTGCATTACAATAGTCCAGTCTAGAGGTCATGAATGCGTGAACTAGCTTTTCTGCATCAGAAACAGGTAACATGTTTTGCAGCTTGGCGATGTTTCTAAGATGGAAGAATGCTGTTTTTGTAACATGAGAAATATGATTTTCAAAAGACAAGTTGCTGTCTAATATAACACCCAGGCTTTTGACTGTAGTGGAAGTAACAGTACATCCGTCTAGTTGTAAATTGTAAGTCAAATTCTGTCTATTGTTTTTAGGTCCAATAAGTAATATCTCTGTCTTATCTGAATTTAATAGCAGAAAATTATTGGTCATCCAATCTTTTACATTTTTAACACACTCTGTTAACTTTGATAATTCAGAAGTTTCATCTGGTCTTGTTGAGATATATAGTTGAGTATCATCAGCATAACAATGGAAACTAATCCCGTATTTTCTAATAATATTACCAAGGGGCAGCAAGTATATTGAAAATAGTAGAGGACCTAGAACAGATCCTTGTGGCACTCCATACTTTACTGGTGATAACTGAGATGACTCCCCATTTAAATAAACAAAGTGGTAGCGATCAGACAGGTAGGATGTAAACCATTTTAAAGCCTGCCCTTGGATACCTGCATAATTTTGTAGTCGATCTATTAGTATGAAATGATCTATAGTGTCGAACGCAGCACTAAGATCAAGTAAAACTAGCAATGAGATACAGCCTTGGTCTGACGCAAGAAGCAAGTCATTAGTGATTTTAACAAGTGCAGTTTCTGTGCTGTGATGGGGCCTGAAGCCTGACTGAAATTCTTCATAGATATCTTTTTTTTGCAAGAATGAGCACAGTTGAGCAGATATAACTTTTTCTAAAATTTTAGACATAAATGGAAGATTAGAAATGGGTCTATAATTTGCCAGTTCACTAGGGTCTAGTTGTGGTTTCTTAATAAGAGGCTTAATAACCGCCAGCTTGAATGGTTTAGGGACGTGACCTAAAGATAACGATGAGTTGATAATATTGAGAAGTGGTTCTTCTGCCACAGGTAACAATACTTTCAGTAATTTAGTGGGTACGGGATCTAATAGGCATGTTGTTGGTTTAGACACAGTGATGAGTGTATTTAACTCTTCCTGTCCTATAGCGGTAAAGTACTGCAGTTTTTCTTTGGGTGCGACGAAAGAAGTTGACATATTAGATGCAGTATAATCTACATTGGTTATTGTATTTCTGATGTTATCTATTTTATCAGTGAAGAAATTCATAAAGTCATTACTATTAAACTGTAAAGGAATATTTAGATCAGGTGGCGTCTGGTTATTTGTTAATCGAGCCACTGTGCTAAATAAAAACCTTGGATTGTTTTGGTTATTTTCTATGAGTTTGCGGATATGCTCGGGCCTAGCAGCTTTTAAAGCCTGTCTGTATCTGGACATACAGTTTTTCCATGCAATTCTAAAAACTTCCAAGTTAGTTTTTCTCCATTTGCGCTAAAGATTGCGAGTTTCTTTCTTGAGGGAATGGGTATTACTGTTGTACGATGGCGCAATACGTTTTTCTCAATTTGAGAACTTTTTTCAATTTGATGGGGGCAACAGCTTCTAACGTATCGGAGAAGATGCTGCCCATATTGCTAGTCATTTTGTCTAGATCCTGTGTATTAAGGGGTACACAGAGCAGTTGAGACAAATCAGGCAGGTTATTTGTAAATCTATCTTTGGTGGCTGGAACAATAGTTCTGCCAAGACGATAACGCGGAGCCATATAGTTAATATCATTCACAATAACTGCTTTGGGTGCAAGTGATCTAATGTTTAGGAGCCCAAACTTTAAAAATGGTTTCTGTTTGTGTATTTTGCTTTTTTCTGGTTTAATTACGATCAGATTTTTTTCTAGATCCTACATTAAATTTATGTTTTGACCACACTATTCGAGGAACAGACTCAGTCTTTATAGATTGGACAGTGCAAGTACTATCATTTAAGCGTTCAGAACAAAAGCCATCGTAGCAATCATTTGAGAATGTACTTACTAGTCAAATGGAGCGTAGCGTCCTGGAGATGTTGTCCGACAGCAGTTCTGCTCCGACTCTGCTGGGGTGCAGGCCATCAGCACGGAAAAGCCTAGGACGTTCCCAGAAAAGAGTCCAATTATTAACAAAGAGCAGTTTCTGTTCTTTACACCATGTCAGTAACCATTCATTTAGAGCAAGAAGTCTACTGAACCTTTCGTGCCCACGTCAATACGTGGGAAGCGGTCCTGACACGACGATCCTCTCGATCAGGCTGCTGAAGTCCCTCTTCAGAACCTCCGTCTGCCGCAGCTTGGTGTCGTTCACCCCCGCGTGCAGGACGATTGTGCAGACGCTCTCGCCGTCCTTCAGGATTGCGGGTATCTGCGCAGAAACATCGAGAACGCGAGCACCAGGAAAACAGTGGGTGTGGACTTTACCTTTAGCTAAAGTAGCACGTACGTACCGGACAATGGAGTCTCCGACGATTACAGCATCGTGTTCCGTCTCGCGGAGTGGAGCGAAGCGGTTCCGGGTGAAGATCTCGTAGACTGGAGGCGGCAGAGGGGGCGAGGTCCTCGGCCGGGGCCTGGCTCGCGTCTTCCGCTGCTGCTGCACCCAGGGTCCGTGGTGTCCCGGCGCCAGAGTAAAGGACATCTGGGAAGATCGCGTCCAGGGTGCACGGGAGCTGTGCAGAGAAGCACACGGAGTAGAGGTGGTCAGAGTGTTAGTATCACGCTGTATACTTACCGGGGATTCCAGAGCGGCTCTCCGCTCTCTCAGCTCCGTCTGCCGCACCAACAGCTCCTGAATCTGCTTCTCCACGGCCTCCAGCTCGAGCTGCAACGAGTGCAGCTCGTAATGTGTGTAAATAGTGTGTAAACAATGCAAGCAAGATTAGCGGCAACCACGCTGGTGCTGCTAACGGGCTATAAGCTAGCAACTCGGGAAATCAAAACAAAACTAGTGATAACAAGGCAATCCGGATGTTTTAGTTTTAAAATACAATAAGGGGTATATTCACACGTTATAAGAAATGAAAATGATGGTGTATAAAATAGATTTTAGATTGAAAAACAGACAATAAGGAATTAACTTGACGGAGCTCAAACTCTATAGTAGGTATGTAGGCATATTCGAAGCAAATTAAGTATACAGTATGTTTGTCCGAATCTCATGAGAATTAGTGCACTCACCTACTATTTCTCGCCCACTCTTTTATGAATACTGAAGGTTCAAACATACTTATTCACTCGCCTACTGCTTTTTGCCTACTTTATAGTATGGAAGTATGCAGGTTCAAATGCAGCCGATGGCTTGGTCGGCACACACTGATGACGTCAGAAGGTTGTGATTGGTTGATTGAAATGTTGATCCAGGATAACATCCTACTTGGCAAATCATGGTGACTGTGTGACAATGGGTCACTTGTGCATAACATTTACAGCTTACTTGATATATTTACATCTCCGATAATCGCAAACACCAGTGACCGGGTATAACACATTCAAAACATTTACACCTAAGCAGATATTCCCGAACAGAAGCTTAGTGAACAATTCTACCATTTGGGAAAATGTAGTCTAAACGTTCAAAAATTTTAAATAAATACATAAAACCGTGGTTAATTTCATAAGACTTTGTAGTATAATATTATATTAAAGTTTATATATAGCATAGTTAAATGTGTAATATTTAAAACTAAAAAGTGACTTGTAAAGAGTTATTTCATACTTCAAACAGTTTT
>NW_026129863.1:0-32698 GCF_022985175.1 Labeo rohita | reverse complement strand
CACACAATCTCATACTGTAATGTTTTTTTGGAATATTACATAACTTAATTTTAATGAGCAATAGATCATGGCTTGAATCAACAATCTTAATATTTCTTTACTCTCTACAGGCATTTCTAATAATAAAACAAAAACCGCCATCCGCTGATAATTGTTCAAGATAATTGTAACGCAGTGTTGCAACGTTCCCCATCAGCGCGACTGGAACATAAGACTGGTTAGAGTCTTCTGATGACTTGCCAAGCATTAATCTAAACTGATAAATAACAGATTGGCGATTAAAATAATAGCATATTTGTTTCATTTTAAATGAATACTAAATCTCTGTATAGTGTTGCTATGGCAACTAGTAAATACCGTAAATTTGGTTATGCTGGCTTGTGTGGAAATATTTAAACCACATATTACAATTGCCCCGCGCACCCCTACTTAAGCTCAATTTGAACGAAATTGAATGCAGAATCTGCAAATCTCATATTCATGTTTGTGCATCTCTAAGATTTATTTGTGGATCTCATTCTATTTATTTGTCAATAACTTTAATTTTTGTTAATCTCTTTATATTTAATTGTGGATCATAATCTATTTATTTGGAATAATGCAGCAATTTTACCACTACTAGACTGTTACCAAAGGTGTTCTGCACATGTACAGTCCTTTGAATGTAAAACTTGTACTACTAGTAGTTAGATATAGCTCACAACACAACCCAGAATCTGCCCTCATCTAAATTTATGGTCAGGAGCTGCTACTGCTATTCAGATCTCAGCATCTGTGCAGTTCAAAACTGTCTTATAAGACGAACAGTTCTAAACTCTGCAGAAAGTAAGAATAATCAACTGGGATTTAAACACAGTGTCATGCTTTTTTTTTTCATTAATTTTCATGAGCGACAGATCATAGCTCAAAACAACAGCCTTACTCTTGAATATATTTATAGGCATTTCTGATACTAAATATTGGAGAAACCCCACCATCCATTCACAGCTGTGAAATCCACTTATGTGTTCAAAGGTCTTGAGCAAAAGAAAAGCTGACAACTAGAATATTTTATGATTATCTTGATTATAGAGAATAAAAAAGAACCACCATCGTCATCAAGAAACTGAGCTTCAGTGACGCTGGGACGTATATTTTGCATGTCTATTACAATAATGATCAGGAGCTGGAGCGACAAATCAGGACCTACCAACTTCATATTCACGGTATATTCAAAAAGGATCAAACTGTTCTCGTTTCATTTCTATAGGTTTCTAAGATTCTCAAAGCTTTTTACTCCAAAGATACTACAAGCTGGTCAGTGTATTCAGTAGGCGTAATGTATGGTAAATTGTTTCAGAGGGATAAGGAATTACAAATGTACCGGAGGCCAGTTGTAGCTGCTGTGCAGGTAAACCTCACTCTCTTGCTCTCGAGAGGCGCACTAGTGACTGAGGCTAGTAGCTGCAGTCTTTAGCCTCCCATGCTGGCGACCCAGGTTCTAGTCTTACTTACAAGTTTTACGTACAACAGTAACACTGTGTTGACATAAGGGAAATTTACTTTTGGTTCTTAAGTACTTTTAAATCCAAGCACTTCACTTTTACTCAAGTAAAAATCAGTCTTTACAACTTTCACTTGTAATGGAGTAATATTTGGCCAGCAGTATTTGTACTTTCACTCAAATAATGGAATTGTGTACTTTGTCCGCCTGTGTTTTTGTGTTACAGTTTGTGTCATGTTATTGTTTTTCTGTTTGTGGAACCATTCATACTAAACATGCAAAGGAAATTAATGAACAGGTTTAATGCATCATAAGTGTAATAATGTAGATGGATTTTATTAGTTGGGTTATTAACATAATTATTAGACTGTTCGTGACTGATTACTCCGAAAAATCATTCAGGTTGTGTCCACTGCCTTTGAGTTTGATGGATCATTTGAGTTTAAGTCTGAGTCTGCGTTGGCCTAGAAGACTGATTTATAAAACAAAATATTCGGATTAAGAGTTTAATGTTTCTTTTTGCATATTTAAATTTGTAAATAAAATGAGATAGTATGTCTTTAAAACAATTTATTTTTCTCAATCTCATAATTCTCATTATTTGAGTCTCATGTCTGGCAGGGATTGTAGGTGGGAGTGAATAACCTTAGGTGAGACCCCTGAGCAAGGCAAAAATGGCTACCCACTGCTTCAGGTGTGTGTATGTTCACTACTGTGTGTTTGCACTTGGATGGGTTATATGTAGAGCACAAATTCAAAGTGTGGGTCACCATACTTGGCCACACGTCACTTCACTATATATAACACTAATTTGTGAAGTTTTTTTTTGGGGGGTTGGGATGTACACACACTGACCAAAATTATGAACACAACACTTGTTTTGCCCCCATTTTTCATGAGCTAAACTCAAAGATCTAAGCCTTTTTCTATGTACACAAAAGGCCTATTTCTCTCAAATATTGTTTACAAATCTATATATATGTATGTATATGTATATGTAAATCTGTGTTAGTGAGCACTTCTCCTTTGCCAAGATAATCCATCCACCTCACAGGTGTGGCATATCAAGATGCTGATTAGACAGCATGATTATTGCACAGCTGTGCCTTAGGCTGACCACAATAAAAGGCCACTCTAAAATGTGCATTTTTACTGTATTGGGTCTGAAAACCAGTCAGTATCTGGTGTGACCACCATTTGCCTCACGCAGTGCAACACATTTCCTTCACATAGAGTTGATCAGGTTGTTGATTGTGGCCTGTGGAATGTTGGTCCACTCCTCTTCAATGGCTGTGCGAAGTTGGATATGGGCAGGAACTGGAACACGCTGTCGTATGCGCTGATCCAGAGCATCCCAAACATGCTCAATGTTGTGTCTGTCACGGAGGCTTGACGAGAAATGAAAGGTTCGAGATGTGTCCCCTTGTAGCGTGACGGAAAACTCAAACGCGGAAACACACGAGTGAGCAGGTAAATCACGCAGTTGGTCTGAGAACGCTCCGATAAGGAGTAGAGATTTCCACCAAGAAATCCGCATTCTCACACGCACACAGACAGGCAAATAAGCGCTCCGAAGAGCAGAGAGTTTACTCACGTGAGTGACGAAGTTGAAGGGACCTGACGATGAGGTGAGCATGAGCTCAATGTCTGGTGCCAAACAACACCTGCTTCCTGCTTAAATACCTGCGTGAAGTTACTTCCGGGTCCTCGTGACCTCACGTGATCCGGTGCGTGTGACAGTACCCCCCCCCCTCCAGGACCGGCGCCTGACGGTCCCGAGGCGGAGGATACCCGACGACGGTAGTCCTGGATGAGGGCTGGATCCAGGATGAACCGCCCGGGGACCCAAGAACGCTCCTCCGGACCGTAGCCCTCCCAATCAACGAGATATTGGGTGCCACGGCCCCGGGTTCGCGAGTCAAGGATCCGCCGGACGGTGTACGCAGGACCACCGTCAATGATCCGGACCGGGGGGGAGGTGCAGTGACCTGGGGAGACAGAGGGGAGAAGAAGACAGGTTTAAGTTGAGATTGATGAAATACAGGATGGATCCGGAGAGAGGCAGGCAGCTGGAGCCGGAAGGTGACAGGGTTTAGTCGGTGCGTGATCTTGTAGGGTCCGATGAATCGTGGAGTGAGTTTTTTGGTCTCTGTCTTTAGGTTGATGTTGCGGGTGGAGAGGTAGACCCGCAACATCAACCTGTACCGACGATTGGCCTTCTGGTGTACCGTCGGTGTACCGACGATTGGCCTTCTGGATGGCAGTCCGAGCGTGGTTCCAGAGCCGCCGGCACCGGCGGACCAACTGTTGGGCGGACGGGACATCAACCTCCGGCTCTTGATGTTCGAACACCGGGGGTTGGTACCCGTAGCATACCTCGAAAGGGCTTAGATTGGTGGCCGAGGAGGTGTGCAGGTTGTTAGATAGTTCAGCCCAGACGAGGTAGCGTGCCCAGGAGCGCTGATGTTCACCCGCAAAACATCGAAGGAAGCGCTCCAGTTGTTGGTTGGCCCGCTCCGTCTGGCCGTTCGTCTGAGGATGGTGACCGGACGATAGGCTGGAGGTGGTACCGACCAGACGGCAGAAGGCCTGCCAGAACTTGGCCGTGAACTGGGGCCCTCTGTCCGAGACGATGTCCTTGGGGAACCCATGCAAGCGGACTACGTGCTCGAGTATGAGTTCCGCGGTGGTCTTGGCCGAGGGGGAGTCCGGTGAGAGCCACCAGGTGCACAGCCTTAGAGAAACGATCCACAATGGTCAGGATGGTGTTCTTGCCCTGCGAGTCAGGGAGTCCAGTGACGAAATCGACCGAGATGTGACTCCAGGGGCGCTTGGGGATGGGGAGGGGCTGCAGCTCGCCGGTGGAAGGTGAGTTGATGGTCTTGGAGCGAGCGCAGATGTTACATGCCTGGACGTACTCCTGTACGTCTCTCCTCAACGTCTTCCACCAAAACGCCCTGCCGATAAACGAGATCGTCCTCTGGACCCCCTGGTGACCTGCCAAGGTGGAATCGTGCCCCCACTGGAGAACCTCTCTGCGGAGATGGTCGGGCACAAAGAGGCGCCCAGCGGGGGTTTCGGGTGGAGGAGGGGCCTGGCTGTGACTCTGGCGGACTCTCTCTTCTAACCCCCACTGGAGAGGAGCCAGGATGATGTGTGGAGGCAGGACAGGCGCGGGATCCGAGGAGGTGGTGTCTCTTTGGTGTTGGCGTGAGATGGCGTCCGCTTTCGTCCGCTATCGCCAGGCCGGTATGAGAGCTGGAAATTGAAGTGCTCGAAGAATAGAGCCCACCGCGCCTGCCTGGGGTTAAGCTGTTTGGTCTGGCGGATGACGGTGAGGTTCTGGTGGTCGGTCCAGACGGTGAATGGGTCGCTGCCGCCCTGGAGCCAGTGACGCCACTCTTCTAGAGCCCACTTGATGGCCAACAGTTCACGGTCCCCTACCCCGTAACGCTGCTGTGTGGGATTGAACTTCCTTGAGAAAAACTACAGGGATGTAGTTTCTCGTCTGGACCGCGTTGCGAAAGGACCGCTCCTACGCCCACATCGGAAGCGTCCACTTCGACAACGAAGGGTTTAGTCGGGTCAGGATGAATGAGAACCGGAGCGGTGGTGAACAGGTGACATAGCTTCTTGAAGGCTTGAACGGCTTCAGGTGTGAGTTGGATGTCTCCACGTGATGGTTTGGTGAGAGCAGTCAGAGGTGCCGCAGTTGCGCTGAAGCCCTGGATGAATCGCCTGTAGAAATTGGCGAACCCCAGAAAACGTTGGAGCTGTTTGAGCGACGTAGGTAGGGGCCACGAGCGCACAGCCTCCAGCTTCTGGGGATCCATGGCCACACCCTGAGATGATATCACGAAGCCGAGGAATGTGGTGGTGTGCTGGTGAAAGGCACATTTCTCCAACTTGCAGTACAACTGGTGGGCCAGCAACCTTCTGAGTACTGCTCGGACATGCTGGGTGTGTTCCTCGAGCGTCTTGGAATATACGAGGATGTCGTCCAGGTAAGCGTAGCACCACCGACCCAGCATGTCCCGGAGAACGTCATTGATGAATTGTTGAAAGACGGACGAACTGTTGCACAGACCAAACGGCATAACCAGGGTCTCGTAGTGACCAGTGGGGGTTATGAAGGCCGTCTTCCACTCATCACCCTCCCTGATGCGGACCAAGTTGTATGCGCTCCGTAGGTCCAGCTTCGTGAAGAAGCGGGCACCAGAGAGGGCATCCAGGGCGGTGTTAGTGAGAGGTAGTGGGTGACGGTTCTTGATGGTAATTTGATTAAGCCCCCGATAGTCAACGCATGGCCGAAGACCCCCGTCCTTCTTCTTCACGAAGAAGAAGCCCGCGGCCGCCGGTGAGCTGGAAGGACGGATAGTGCCGGCCCTGAGTCCTTCCGCCACGTACTCCTCCATCGCCTGGTGTTCGGCGGCCGACAGGGAGTACAGATGACCGCGGGGAGGCACCGCGCCCGGCACGAGGTCAATAGCAAGGTCGTAGGGGCGGTGAGGTGGTAGGTGAACAGCGCGACCCTTACTAAAGACCTCGGCCAAGTCGCGGTACGGAGCGGGAATCTCCTCCAGCTTGACATCGGGGACCCCGGACTCCCCGGAACATGTCCCAGCCTCCGCCCGGAGACAGAGCTCCTGACAGGTCGCCCCCCAGTGGACGATGCGGTTGGTGGTCCAAGAGATGAAGGGATCGTGCTTGATGAGCCAGGGGTGCCCCAGGATGATCGGCGGTGACGTGATGGAGGTGATGTAGAGGTGAATTTTCTCTGAGTGATTGTCGATTTGAAGGTGAAGCTCTTTAGTGCGTTGGGTGACGGGACTGAAGTTGAGGGGGCGACCGTCAATGGCTGTGATATTTAGAGGCTGGGATAACACCTCAGTCTCAATCCCCAACTGGGCGGCATAAGCCTGATCGATAAAGTTCCCAGCCGCACCTGAATCAACAAATGCGGTGGTCACGATCCGTTGGTGGCCCATGAGGATTGATACCTGAAGGAGCAGCCGGGAAATGGCGGGACAGGATTTGATGGCAGCGGAACCAGATGAAGACCTCCCCCTCTTCACCTGGTCTGGCCGTTTCCCGGACGCAGAGGGCAGATAGCGCGGTGGTGGTCTGGGGAGGCGCAATAGGCACAGAGACCTTCGCGGTAGCGTCGAGCCCTTTCTGCTGCCGTCAGGGAGGTGCGCCCTATCTGCATGGGTTCCCCGGCTCCGGATGAGTGGGCCTCTGGAGCGGCCGGTGGAGGTGCAGATGGCGCAGCGACAGCGTGGGTGACGGGTGGATCCAGATGACGGTGACGGAGGGTGGAGCCTGTGGAGACATGGAAAGAGCGTTTAGTATGATTCATTCGCTGATCCACCCGGAGGGCGAGCTGGATCATGCCCTCCAGGGTGGCCGGCAACTCACGCACAGCCAGTTCGTCTTTTCAGACGGTTCGATAAGCCCTCGTAGAAGGCTGTGCGGAGTGCCGCGTCGCTCCATTTGGTTTGGACGGCGAGCGTACGGAAGTCCATGGTGTATTTGCTGACGCTGCGCTCGCCCTGCCTTAGATGGTACAAACGAGAGTCCACCTCCACCTCGCTCTCAGGATGTTGGAAGGTGGCCTTGAGCTGGGTGGTGAACTCGGGATACGAGTGAGCCGCGATCCCGTCAGCTTTCAAGACCGCCGCAGCCCACTCTGCTGCCTGCCCGGTGAGGAGAGAGACGAGGAGAGCAATCCGGCTGCGATCTGATGGATAACGTGCTGGCTGGAACTCAAACAGAAGGGAGAGGTTAGTTAAAAGTACATCGCACCGGGTTCCGGATCCATCCCATTTCTCCGGCAGTGCGATCTTGGGTTGATGGGCGGGGCGGCCTGGATCTGCGGGGGCGATCTGCGCAGCAGCCAGGTCATCATAGTCCGCCTGCAGGGCGGTGAGGTCGGACTGGAGCGTCTCGCACTGCTGCCGAAAACCCGCGGTCTCGACGCGCAGCGCGTTGACTTCCACCCGCAGCCCCACCAGCTCCTGCCGCAGACTGAGGATTTCCCCCGACTGCTGCTGAATCACACCCCACAATTGTTCCAGATCCGCCGGGACCATTTCGGGACCAGACATTCTGTCACGGAGGCTTGACGAGAAATGAAAGGTTCGAGATGTGTCCCCTTGTAGCGTGACGGAAAACTCAAACGCGGAAACACACGAGTGAGCAGGTAAATCACGCAGTTGGTCTGAGAACGCTCCGATAAGGAGTAGAGATTTCCACCAAGAAATCCGCGTTCTCACACGCACACAGACAGGCAAATAAGCGCTCCGAAGAGCAGAGAGTTTACTCACGTGAGTGACGAAGTTGAAGGGACCTGACGATGAGGTGAGCATGAGCTCAATGTCTGGTGCCAAACAACACCTGCTTCCTGCTTAAATACCTGCGTGAAGTTACTTCCGGGTCCTCGTGACCTCACGTGATCCGGTGCGTGTGACAGTGTCTTTATTGTGGCCAGCCTAAGGCACACCTGTGCAATAATCATGCTGTCTAATCAGCATCTTGATATGCCACACAGTTATTCAGGAAAATAAGATTTTCTTATCAAAGTGATAAAATGTTGTGTTGCAAAAATGAGTGCACCCTCCGGAAAGTTATTAAATAAAACAAAACAAAAAGCAAACAAACAAATCTAGTATAGGTTTACGGCAATTTTTGATCAACAGGTAAGTATATTTAACCAAAACCTTTAAAGACAAGTAACTTCCTGACAATTAAAAGTGTTATCTAGCCTACTGAATCATACTCAGACTTAATGCTGGCAACAATGGAACCACTTGAGAGAAAACTGCCAGGTGACTTATTTGTGACCCTGGACCACAAAACCAGTCATAGGTAGCATGAGTATATTTGTAGCAATAGCCAACAATACATTGTATGGGTCAAAAATTATTGATTTTTCTTTTATGCCAAAAATAATTTGGATATTAAGTAAAGATCATGTTCCATGAGCATATTTTGTAAGTTTTCTACCGTAAATTTCTCAAAAGCAAATTTTTTTATTAGTAATATGCATTGCTAAAAACTTCATTTGAGCCATCTTAAAGGCAATATTCTCAATATTTTTTGCAACCTCAGATTTCAGATTTTCAAATCGTTTTTCTCTGCCAAATATATCGTAACAAACCACACATCAATGGAAAGAATATTTATTTATCTTTCAAATGAGGTATATATATCTCAATTTTTTTTTAAAAAATGGACCCTTATGAAAGGAAAGGAAAGGAAAGGAAAGGACATGTGGTCAAGTATGGTGACCCATACTCGGAATTTGTGCTCTGCATTTAACCCATCCAAGTGTGCACACATACAGCAGTGAGTAGTGAACAAACACACGCCGTAAACACGCACACACACACAAGCTGTGAACACACACCCAGAGCAATGGGAAGCCAATGCTGGGTGCCAGGGAGCAGCTGGGGGTTTGGCGCCTTACTCAAGGGTCTCACCTTAGCTGTGGTACTGAGGGGAGAGTGCTGGTAATTCACTCCCCCCACCGACAATCCCTGACGAACTTGAGACTCGACCTTATGACTGGTTTTGTGGTCCAGGGTCACATTTCTGAGCACAAAAGAGAATAATGATACAAGAGGAATACCAAATCATTGTTTTAAGTGTAAAAACATAGCAGAAGTAACACCAACATTCAAAAACAATGGAACTGTGACAAGACTCCTGAAATAATCAGGCCTTCACTTAAGTTTTCATTTAGTGATGAGTGATTTTTTGCTAGAAAATAGGAGAAATACCATGCAAGTGTCTCAGAATGGGCAAAAGCTATGAAAAGAGTGACTGTTTATCTCACAGAGTACGACATAACTTGCAGAAGTGACATGCATGGTTGTTTAACCACACCAGAACTACCTAATGTAGTCAAAGCACAAAGTCATTTAGCTTTTTCCAAGGCCCATATTTACAAAATATAGACTTCTAGGAATCCATACTCTGGTCTCAAGAGACCAAGTCAATCATTTCTGATCCAAAAGCATCCAAAATGTTATGGTGCTGCTAGAGGAGTAGTGCAGTAAGAAGTGCCTGGTTCCCACAGTGACTGTCAAGTGGATTACAAAGTTTGTGCAGAATTCATCTCTTCCACTTGATGAGACAGCTCACTACAAGAACTAGACCGGATTCCACTTATTCTGCCATATTTTCCCATATTATTTTCTTTATTTTTCTAAATTTTTGATGCAGTGATCAATCAGCCAGTCATTAGGTCAAGCAGGTGAAAACCTTTAGATACAAATACAAACACCACATTAAGAGCACAAATAAATACAATCAAAATACAAAGCAAAGCTTATATACAATGTGTTCTTTTTAAATTAGCATAAAGAACATCATATAAACGAACAATATAATTAAACATTTAAATCCATTTATATACCAAATACACTGCTTTTTTAATGAGTGATTTTAATGATTAATGATTTTAAACATTTGCTTTTTATAGCTTTTGATCTGAATATTGTTTCTATATGGAAAACCAGACCAAATTCACAAACCAAACTACAAACTAATACAAAACCCTATAATATTCAAATATAGCACAATTCAACAAAACAACCCAAGTACGAAATAAAAATATTAAAGCTCACCGGCTGCTGCTTCTATTTTGTTGTAGTGAATTGCTTAACTCCGCACAAAAGGAACCTCTGTTTGCTCAAGAAGCCACTGCTGCTCTACATGCAGTCTGCTCTACCCGGCTAATTAATAGACTGATTTCACCTGGTGCTCTCTCACCGGTGAATTCTAGTGCACTCTGGCAAGTGCACTCTAGTTAGGAAGGGCAGAGCAACAGCAACCAACAGTTTGCCACAACAGTGACATTCAGTGGTAAAGCTGTTATATCGGTATGAGAGCTGAACACCATTGTGTGATGTAATAAAAAAAAAAAAAAAAAACCCTGAAACTGAAAATGCGATCCAACTTAAGGGTGCACTATGTGATTTTTGAAAAACACTTTTACCACAGTGTCAGACCAAGTCCCAAAACACACTTGCAGCCAATCAGCAGTATTGGGTGTGTCTAGTAATGATAGAGAGAAGAGAGTGCTCAGCTCAGCTCAACTATAGAGAGATGGCAGACGAAAAGTAAAAAAAAAAAGACATATATATCTATTTAACTGGTCATGTGACCTGATTTTGCCACACACACTGTATTATATTCACAAAAACTCTCAAACATCTTACATGTATTTGTTTCTAGGATTATGTCTTCAGATGATGCTAACTTTGAAACAACATACAGCAGTACCGAATTTATAGTGTTCTTTGTCTGTTTGATTACGTCATTAATTGATCTTTACCATACATCTCGACATAGTCACCACTAGTAAGCTACTATTAAATACACTGTAAAAATGAATTAATTTGGTGTAAAGTTGCTTTGCAACAAGGATCATGAAAAGCGCTATACAAATAAATATGAATTAATTAATCTCTTGGTTGATTTTATACAATTTTTTTTAAGTTACTGAAAGCTATTTAACTTCCTATTCATATGACCTGCAGATATCAGTTAATATCTTATTAATATCTTCACACCCCTGACACAAATCTTACATGCATCTGTTTTTGGAAATATGCCTTTGTTGTTTTTATAAAAATTATGAAAGATTAAA
This sequence comes from Labeo rohita, assembly GCF_022985175.1. Lineage (NCBI taxonomy): Eukaryota > Metazoa > Chordata > Actinopteri > Cypriniformes > Cyprinidae > Labeo > Labeo rohita. The sequence continues at coordinate 21,560 of NW_026129863.1, read as the reverse complement.
ATCTATTTAATTTCCTTAAATGTTTGTCAATATAAACAGGCCTTGTCAGGTGACAGGTCACATGACAACGACTATTTATATTGGCAAACATTTCTCACACAAAAATTATTCAATTACTATGTTATGTAAATGTTTATCAAAGATTTATAGAACTAGACCCAATTGTTGTATACTTGTAACTTTTCTTTCTGATAAATGCTAAAAAAAAAGCTAAGCCTTTGTTACTGTATAATTAGCGACCTCTATTGGTGAAATTTACTGTACTTGTAAAAGCCATGGTCAGCTTTCAGTAAAGAGAAATCTCCTCTCCATGGATGTAACCTATACAAAATGTCTTTTTGCTAACACTGTAAAAAGTTATTGTAGTTTTAGCATTTAAAGGACTGTAAAAATGCAATTACAAATGCAAACAGTTTCTTTAATATTTATGGTGAATAACTAATAGCTGTAACCCTCTATTCAATTTAAATGTACAGTTTTTGAAAGTGAAAAACAAGTCAAACAAGTCACTGTATAATTTACAGTGGAAAAACTCTAAATTGACATTCTCAGAATTCCCTGACACTAATCCTACACTCTAAACATTTAACAGATAAGATCACAAAACCAGGAGATTACATAGATTTTGATATTTCCAAAAAAAAAAAAAAAAAAAAAAAAATAAAAAATCTAAATACTTCCATTTACATTCATGTAGTCTTTAAAAAAAACATGTAAGATATGTGGCAGGTGTTGTTAAAAGCCTCTATATATGAATTACAAGGAAAAAGGCATTTTCTGAACAAAATACAATGTTTTTTTTATAATGTTACAGTTCATAGTGAATTTTTGCGCCTTTACAATGATTCTGTTATACTCCATGTGGTTTACATCAATCAATGACATTTGTATATGACTATAACAACGTGTTTTTGTTTTGAAATAATGGAATGATCCTTTTTTATGTTGTGAACTTTGGAGACACTCCCTTTTTGATCGACATTGTTCCGCAAATGTCGGTAAAAAAAAACTCACTTTTGTAACACTTTCAGTTTTGCTTCCTCTTTAAGCATTTTTAATGTTTTTAAGTTTTGACACCCGATTGTAGGTGTAATGTCAAATGGATTGTTTTATTGGGACGAGACAGGTTTATCAAAAAAAAAAAACAGGAGTGTAGGAGGCGGAACGAGAGAATAACCAGGAAGACGAGCAATAGTCCGAAAAGGCAGGCGGCTAGACAGACGTTTGGATCCAAAAACCAGGAACTAGGAATACACCAGGGAATGCAATAATACAAAACGACAATACAACGATTCAATAACAATCCATGAAGTGCAACTGGGGAGGACCGGGGTTTTTAAGGATGCCTGATTGGTCACACCCAGATGGAGGATGGGAGATGCAGTCTGAGATGCAAAGTCAGAGTGAGTAGGTGGAGCAGAGTGACATCTGGTGGTGAACTTTAAGTAGGACTCATGTAGAACTTTAACCATGTAAGTGCTCATATTTTTAAATATAAATACAGTCTCTGTGTTTTTGTGTTAATATAGTAAATATATTTCTGTTTTTTTTTGGGAAACTACTCGGAAATAATTTAACATGTTTATGCTAAATGTGTGATTATGACGATGTTTTTATTAGCCAAATTATAAGTACATAACAGTTAAATATATAAAATCTAATATAATTGTTAGATTGTTACAGAATCTCAAAAGCCTGTTGTTTGTGTATAGTAAATCTGACTGATCATTTCAAGGAAGGAATAATTAACTATCATTAATTATACCAAAGATTAAGATTATAGTTTGATGTTTATTAGACTACTTTTTAATCATGTTACATCAAGACCCACATGTGTTAAATATTCAGATAGAATGAAAGTGAATGTTTAGATATTTTACCAGTCAGGAGGGTGTTTGTGATGTATCTGTCACATAAAGCAGCTCTTCTGTATTCTCATCAGGTTCTCAAATCTTCTGCTGCTGTTTTGCTTCATCTATTACAGTGGTAAGTATAATTTACTGTTTACAAATAGTAATGATTTTTATTTATTTTCAGTTGCGTGTAGAGATGTTGTAGTTGATTGTTTGACTTTCATGTCATCTAGTCAAATGACTGTGGTAGATTAATTATGAAAATTTCCACCATGGTATATAAATATTGTTGTTGTTGCAGGAATTCATTACAACTGCTATGACACATCTGATACAGCTTAGTTTTTTTTTGTCATCAACATTTGAAGCTTTTGAAATCACAGCTAATATTGTTGGCTCCCTATTACTTTTATTTATATACATTTTTTGAACAAGCTAACTAAAATAAGAATATTTTATGATGACCTTGATTACAGAGAATAAATATAAACACAAATTTTTCAGTATTGATGCTTTGTATTAATTATATATTGTCTGTATTTGCAGGAACTCCTCGTGCAGGAACTAAACTTGTACATGTTACAGGAAAAAAGGGAGACAGCGTCATCCTGCCATGTGAATTTAAGGCCAGACAGATTTCTCATTATCATTTAAGCAGTTGGTCAAAAATGATCTATGTTTGTCAGAGTGAAGAATGTGAGAGTGAAAATGGCCGAGTATTTAAACAAGGAAACTGTAACGTCGTCATCAAGAATCTGATCTTCAGTGATGCAGGGAAATATGTTTTGAGAGTCTATTACAATAATGCTCAGTTAATGCTGGAGCGACTAACTCTGGAGTACTATCTTCATATTCAGGGTAAAGTCAGAACTGATCAAAGCATCAACATGTGCTTTTTGGTTTTCCTAACAATACAATTACTATAATAATGTTAGTATAGCATGCAGGGCCATAAAGTGACATCTCATCCAATATTCAGATTTGTTCATTCAAATAGAGTTTTTTTTTTTTTTACTGGCTGTTTTCTTTTAATGATTACATTTTGTCCCCTAATATGTGCTTATGATCTTGATTGATTCCACCATTATAAGAATGATTAAGGATTAACTGTTTGTCTGTTTCTCCTCAGATGAGATTTCTGTGACAATTGGTGAGAAACTGAAGTTGGATGTTCTGTTGACCAATACTAAAAAAGTTGTGCATCAAAACAAAATCAACACAGAGTGGATGGTGGTCTGGAAGAGAAGAGGTGGGGTCAAGAATGATCAACTGACGGTCAGTGATGGAAACCTGACCATTAATGCATTAACAGTCAGTGATGCAGGAACATACAGAGCTCTGGATTTTGATGATGAGATCTTGATAACAGTGACAGTCACAGGTGAGAGAAACATCCTCAGTGGATGTTTAGAAATATTATTCTTAAAGTGGACAGCTGAGGATTATTCATCAGGAATTGAACAGCAAATTGATACTAAACTGTATGACTAATCTTTGATATTCTCACAGGATCCGGTACAGACTCAAAGGGAAACCACACAGATGATGACAAAACTGATGTCACTCTCCAAGTTCGTAAGTAAAACAAGAGACAGTAATAAGGGATTAATTTTCTTCCAAATGTTTTGTGGTCACAGGTCAAAAACAATAGGTGTGAATCAAAACTTTAAACACATTTAAAATTATATTGCACAAAACCAGATGTGTGAGTGAGGTAACGAATTACAAATAGTGCTGTTATTATGTCAATTTTATTAGAAAATGTAAAAGTAATTTTTAAGTAATATAAAAATTCTGCACTTTTACTTGAGTACATTTTAAGTGATGGAACTAGAGTTGTGGTCATTGTATGCTTTAATTGCATGTTTTAATTGTATTTTTTTTTTTATCCATCAACATGATTGGCTATAGGAAAGAGTAACTGGTCTTGTGACTGCTGTCATGTCAAATCATGCATAAAAAACTTTAAAGGAATAGTTCACCCAAAAATAAAAATTTGTTCATCCTGAAGCCATCCTAGATGTGCATGATTTTCTTCTTTTTAACAAATACAATCTGAGTTATATTAAATAACATGTTGGCTCTTATCAGCATAATGGCAGTGATGCATCCATCCATCCATGATAAAAGTAACCCATATCCCTCCAGTGGGTTAATTCTAAGAAAAATATCCATATTTAAAGCTTTATAAACCATTATCACTAGCTTCTAGCAACTGCCGTAGGCACCTTTACAAGAGAAAGCATGTCTTCTGACCCAATGTACGACATAGCAGAAGGCATAGCAGAAGCTTAAGTGAGAATTCAGGAAAATGGAAGCTCATTTTAAGACAGATACTAATCTATAGTAATCTACTAATCTACAAAATCTATAGTATATCCAAAACAACTCACTTCTGTTCACAACTCACTCCAAAAAGAGGCATCAATTCTCACCTGAGCTTCCACTACACCTGCTTATTTTTAAAGAGTCATGACCTCCCCTGTTTCAGCACCAGTTAGTTCTCACCACAGTTTTGCAAAATGTTACAAAAGTGAGCATGGTAAAGCTGCTGACTGGAGGGAGAAGAGCGGAGACGGACAGTTTTCATGCTAGTTGCAGTTAACCATTGTACACATCAAAATGAAGATACAGTGCCTGGCCTAAAGAAGTCACCATTTAAATTTAATATGCAAATACTGAAGAGTTTAGGATTGGAACATTATTGCCATGATTTATATGTTTTTGGCCAGTTGCAGGTTTGCCAACAATTCTATTAAGCCTAAGTGATGCATTAATTTCTTAAACAACCATGTCAAAAGATCTACCCATATATGAGGATATATTCTAGGATGACAATGGCAAGATTCACTGGACCAGAATTGGACCAAATTGAAATAGTGATTTAGTGAGCATGAGGAATCATTTTTATGTATGAACATAACCCTATTGAAAGACTTTTGAATGTGCTGAGTCGACTTTACAGAATGGTTTGACTCTCCCATTGTCAATACAGAAGCCAAACAATGTAACTCTTGATGGAAATAAATGCGGCAATGTTGCATAAACCGTGCTGCAATATAAGCACAATGTTATCAAAGCTATATGCAGGCCAAACAAAATATTAGAGTGTGCAATTTTTTGGACAGGCAATGTAAAGTCTAATTAAGCATGCCCCAAAGACTTTCAATGGGGTTAAGCTCAGGAATCTGTGATGGCCAGGCTTTTACAGTTTGAGCCTGATAAATCCTGATATTGTCATCCTGGAATATGTATATGGGTATATCTTCTGACATTTTGTTTAAGAACTGAAAAGCTAGGATTGAAAAAAAACGTTGCCAAACATACAACATGCCAGAAACTGCAATAATGATCCAATCTTACACTCTTCAGTAGTTGCTTATTTAAAATGTTAGAATATGGGAGTCGGGAGGTGGGTTTTTCTTTCTTCAGTTGTAAATAAATTGTGTTTTTTTGAGGAAAACATTTCAGGATTTTTTCTCCATGTAATGGACTGATATGGTGCCTAACTTACAAAATGCAGTTTAAATGTGACTTCAAACGATCCCAAATGCAGTTGTAAACGATCCCAGCCAAGGAAGAAGGGTCTTATCTAACGAAATGATTGGTTATTTTCTTTAAAAAAAAAATAATAATAATAAATAAATAAATACAATTTTATTTAAAATTACAATTTTTAATCTCAAACTGAAAAATCTTGTGAATTCGCACTCAATTGCTAGTCCGGGTTGTGGTAAAGGCTACAGTTTGTCAGGTCAGAACAATGATGTCTCACTCAGATAATCCAAATTGTTTTATTGAATGTGCATAGATGTGTGGTTCTGGAAATATAGAATGCAAACATAAGTATGAATATAAATATATACAAAACACAATACAACGTTAATAAAGGTTATTTGAAATGACTGTCCAATAGAGATAAATGTAAAACAATATCACAATCAATATCTTAAACTGAGTAAAAATGAATGTCCAGTACAAACGTATACAAAGTGTATGCGTTAAACTCTGCATGAACTCTTCACGTGAGCATCCCTGCTGCGCACGTGCTGCCACTGAAGATGTAAACAACTCTAGAGCGCATGTGCGCTACCTGAGATGCGGCCGTGCATCCTTGTTTATAAGGACTAAATATACATAAACTCAGCGTAAATGACATAAATAATACTAATTAGCAGTGGTATCATAACAGCGGAGTACAATCATATAAACAATACTGAAGTGTAAACATTTACACAGGCGGAATGGCGTTCATCTATATAGAATCACTGAAAAAGCTCAATAATTATATTGTTACTTACGGTGTGATGCACGCACACGCACAAATCGATGAAAAATCCTCCGATTTGGATTACACTATACTATAAACTACAAACTATCTACAATATTTAACTGATCTACTTTTTCCGTTATCATCCACAAACGCTCGTCTTGTCTTGCTCTGCCATCCTACATCACTGCAGAAGTACCGACCCAGTCTTTGCAAACTGAACATGCAAAGAAGATCAAACACCCTTAACAAAAAAGGTAAAACAGCGATATAGGATGATTTTGAAGTTGAGGGAGAACATGAGATGGGAATTTTTCGACATACACTAACTGCCATGAACCTGAAAAAAACAGAGGTCGGGAAGAGCAAGACAAGACGAGCATTTGACATTAAAAAGTATATCAATTGTATTATTTTTATGTAAATAACCAATCCTTTCGCTAACGAAGACCCTTCTTCCTTGGCTGGGATCATTTACAACTGCATTTGGGGTCGTTTGAAGCTGCATTTAAACTGCATTTTGGAAGTTAAAACTCGGGGCACCATATCAGTCCATTATATGGAGAAAAATCCTGAAATATTTTCCTCAAAAAACAGTTTCTTAAAGACTGAAGAAAGAAAGACATGAACATCTTGGATGACAAGGGGGCGAGTACATTATCTGTAAATTGTTGTTCTGGAAGTGGACTTCTCCTTTAAAACGAATGGATGGTATTACTGACTTAACATATAACATATAACACTCTTATAATCTCAGAAAATGTTGTATATGGGTTTCTTTTTTGTGTGTATGTGCTTCAATTTTGCATTGATTTTTTAGTTTTGTGCAATATATATTTACATGTGTTTTACATTATTTTTTGATCTGTAAATGCAATATGTTTGCTGGAAAATTAACCCCACATATTGAGTGCTTTATGTGAGTTTAAAAAGGAAGATCACTGAAAAAGTTTTCTCTTCCCACCTTCCCAATTTCAGCTGTAATGAATTGGATTTTGAGTGTTGCAATGTGTTTGTTTGCGGTTCTGCTGGGTCTGGCTGTGATTATACTTGTCACCAGGAAACCAATTTCTGAACAGGAAAGTGGAAAATGATTCCCCCCAGGGGATCACAATGTAATAAACTGCAATGGGCTTAAATTTGTTCCTTTGTTCCAAATAAATAGCTTATGATCCACAAATAAATGTAAAGTGATTCACATGGAGTTCCTGTACATTTGTAAATTGGTTTGTGAATTTCTGCATGCATTTGTGGATTTTGAAACATTTCCAGTGTCAAATCCAAAAATGGGTGAATTGTAGACTCACTGTCTACTTAAGCCAATCAGATAACAGGCACGATGCACTGACCAGTCATAGCTAGGAAGTGTACGGTTCATAAAAATTGGTACAGTAAAATATTTTTTAAATGTGAATTTCGTTGGATCATTAAATTGTGTATCAAGGCAAGCCACAGTATTTCACACAGTATAAACATACAAGTTTGTGTAATAAATTTCTGTCACACAATAGGCACAGTGTTTCCCCAGTGTTACTTAGTTTTACCTTGTTAAACTAAATGGTCTTATGTTATTTATCTTTTTTACATGACCGCATTTCAGTTCTGTCTTTACATAAATGCACGTCTACAATTTCTCCATGAAAATGCGGACTGGATCATAAAAACTGAATTTACCCTATATCGCGGAATGCAATGTATTTCATCCATTTTTGGATGAATAAATCAAAATTGAGTCTGTCACTTAATTTGAATCGTGATATGGACCATTTTTCGCTAGGCCATTTTTAGGGGGGCTATATCTGGAGTGGATGGTGGGTGGAGTCATCTATATGTGGATTTTTCTTGCACATCTTTACACTAGAAATGTTTTGAAATCAGCAAATGTGTGACATTAATTTATGTAATTTATGTAATTTATGTTTTTTTTTTTTTTTTTTTTTTGATTTTTTTTTTTATTTCCTAATTTCATTTTATTTGTGAATTTAATTCATTTTTGTGAAACTTATACCATATATTTGTGGATCTCAATCTATTTATCTGTGAATAACTTGTAATTTGTCTTTAATGGCAACGGATCTGCAAATAATTCTGTCAACAAATGTTTGCAGTATTGAAATTTGTTTGCATCATTTGCATCAATGTTTTTTATCACTATTTTAGGCAATCTGTATTATATAATCTGTATTGTATATGTAAAGTATTAAGTTTTTTAAATATACAAGTTTAAATATTTATATTTAATATTGCATGAGGAAGAGTCCTCACTTGTCTTCATCATCATCTACTTCAGTTTTTCCTTGTCACTGTTACTTATGTTAGTTTAATAGAGCATATGTGTTATTCTTTGTAAAACTCATTTGGAAGAATTATTGTTGTTAAATTTTGTATATTTTTGAATTAAGTACATGTTCATAAAAATAATGTTTTTTTTTTTTAAATATGACACTTAAACAGTTCATGTCTGCTGCATTTACTTACAATCTAAACCAGGGGTGGTGAACTCCGGTCCTGGAGAGCCGCAGCCCTGCAGAGTTCAGCTCCAACCCTAATTAAAACTCACCTGCCTGTAGCGTTCTTTAAACCCTTCAGACCTTGATTAGCTTGTTCAGGTGAATTTGATTAGTGTTGAAGCAAAACTATGCAGGACTGCAGCTCACCAGGACCGACATTCGCCACCCCTGATCTAAACAGTCTGTTTGTGAAGCTGAATGACAGACTCAGACACAATTAAGCTAAAATCTGCTGCTCAAACTGTTGAAATCAGACTGAATTTATCAGAGATCCTGTTCAGCCTCTGTAAACATGATGTGTCCATATGTGGAACCAAACAGTCAGAAGCTGGACCATTTAATGGATTTTCCCACTTAGTGTTAATCCTCCTTATTACCTCACCATGAATGTAAAGTTTCTGATTGTTAAGTATATGCAAATGGTCATGTAGTAGTAAGTTCATGAGGTCAGCAATTTTTGTATTTGTAGCTTAGTTTTAACAAATGCCTTTTTTTCCTGTTTTAAGTGTTAAATTTTATAATAAACTTATAAGTCTATAACTCTAGATGCCCTTTTTTACTCTCTTTCATGTCCTTAAGCAAGCTCTGCTCTCTGTTTGAATATGTACTGATGTTTTCAACTTCACTGAAGGAATATTTCAGGAATATTAGGATATATGCCATCTGTGATGCACTGCTAAATAGCACAGAAAAAAAACAAAAACAAAAAAAAATGTACTTTAGTAATGTTGTCTCTGGTGGTCTAGTCTGTGCGTGTAGATGCGTTGGGGAGGCATCGCTTTGGACGGTGATTTACAGGGAGGGTGGGAGCTCACTTTCAGTGCTATCAGGCTGAAGTTAGCATTTTCCAAGACCTCTAATTTTCAGCAATAAGAAAAAAAGGTGTTTTAAAGCTTGTTTTGTAGAACATCAGTTATATATGATATGAGAACAGTAGGGCCTGTAGATATAGGGACTACGTGTTATTTAATAAAAACAAAAGTTATATTTTCAGAATGGCATAACAGTTCATTTAATTATCAATTCATAATTATCAATTATATTCTTTTTACATTTTAAACCACTTTTGTAAGAAATATTTTATTGTAAATGTTTTTAGGTTTGTATGATCAAATATTTAAAAAAAATGCTTTACTATGTTCAGAAAATAAAGTTTTCTAATTCATATGATTAAATATGAGGATGTTTAAAAGTTTACATCTGCAGGCTCGTTGGAAGCTGCATGACAGAATCAGACACAATTAAAGCTGAAATCTGCTGCTTAAACTCTTCAAATCAGACTGAAATCATCAGATCTTGTGTACTGTATGCTATAAATGCTAATATAAATGCTATAAAGATATAAACAGAAAAAAATGAAACAACAGAAATATAGTATTATATACGCAGGGCCAGAAAGCTCTCGGATTTCATCATTAATAACTTAATTTATGTTCTAAAGATGAACAAAGGTCTTATGAGTTTGGAACAACATGACAGAATATTCATTTTTGGGTGAACTATGCCTGTAATATTATTTTGGATAACTGGATAAACATTGCCTGGTCCAGATAAATTCTACATGGTTTTATATCTCCAAATTGTTTTTTGAAAAGTGTGGTGGGTTATCTTCAAGTATAGTAAGCTTCCCTTCAAGGCATCTCATTTTCACAAGCAATCATTAGAAGCATAAAAAATGTAGCCTTTAAACTTCTCTCCACATTCATGCTTAATATGGAATAACCAACATGTGTTGTCACCAACAAAGCACTTGTGAAATGGAAACAGTTGTTTTCCAAATAATATTCAGCAAGTAACAAGTTTTAATTGCCAAAAGAAAAAAAGGAAATGCATTTTAAAATATTGCATAGATATCCCTGTAATGATTTTTTTTTAAAGAAGCCATCTTACCACAATGCTATGTTTGTAATTCTGAATTTGAAACTCTCACACATTTATTTTGTAACGATTTCTTCTAAAGACATTCAGAAGCAGGTGTAGATGATGATTTTTGATACATTCTACAAAATAAGTGGAATAGACAAGTCTATTCTTTTTATTCTTTTTCTGCAATACTGACTCCAGCATATAAATAAATGAATAAATAAAATAAAATACCTATTTTCCAGGGTTGGTAAGGCGACGTTCAAAATATATATCTCCATTTGCAGCGCATTTCTATTACGAGTATTTGTAGCACGTGTTGTCAGACTGATTAAAATGCTTTCTTACAGATGCAGTGCCTTGAGCTCTCTCAGCCACCGTACCTCCTTAGTAGGAGGTGTCAATTGTTTGTCTCTTTTGCATTCTTTCAATACTTTTGGTTTCATTTTTCAGATCTCCGTAAACATGTGGTTTACAAAGTGTTAAAGTAAGAACACAAGACTCACGCAGAACTTCCACCATGTAAGTTCTCATGTTTTGAGATATAAATTCAGCCTGTGTGTTTTTGTGGTTTAACACCAATAGTTGTGTTTCTGTTTGTGGAAAACTAAAGCCGCTAGTGATGCGGAAGTGATTTGTTGAATGACTTCATCAGATTTTAAGGATAGTTTTTATTAATGGGCTTGACAGTAATGAGGTCACGCCAGATCACGCAGCTTGTCTGTGTGTAAGAGTCTCATGGAGAAAGCAACACAAATGACATGGAAAAGACATACTGTGGTAATGTAGTTTTTATATTTATAATAAGGTGACCAGATTTCTGTGACACCATATGTATTTGTTTTTTAATTGTTGTGGATTTCATATATTAATATCATAACTGATAATTACAGGGATGTGTGAGGAACAGATTTACCATAGTTTTTCAATACAATAGAAAATAACTATTGAAAATGGCAAACATATCAAAACAGTAGTATCAAAATTATGACTTTAAAATCATTTTAAAAATAAAACTGTAAATATGAGAACATATAATAAATAAAACTGTACTTAAATATGTTATTTTCAAACTGTATTTACGATTTTTACAACTGTGAGTATAATAATTTGGCTCATTTTCACCAAAGTATGTGCTTTCAGCTAATGTGATTGTTCAGTTGATTAGTTTTTTATTTTTTAATATTATTCATATTGGAGTTTTGATGGCTTAAGTATGTTTAATGGGTCTATTTTGTGCTAAACAATCCCGTAACCTTATCACGCCTTCTTATGCACACAAACAGTATAACTTTGCTTTAACATGCATATTAGTGTGTGACTACCTTGAAACCATTATAACAGTGTCTCTTTTGATAACCGATGATAATAGCTCGCAGCGCCATCTGCTGTTGAAAATAATCACAATCCAGTTTAAAAATGGTAAAATCCAGCTGGCTAAACTGGTCTGGCTCTTACAGTGTACTTGCGTGTTGTTTTGAACGTGCTGTAAAACGGGGACATTTCCGGGGACAGGACACAAAAAACCGGGACTGTCCCCGGAAAACTGGGACGTCAGGTCACCCTAATTTGTAACATATTGCCTAGTTAAGCAGCATTACACGACTCAAAGAGTGCAGTTTACCCTGAAAACCACGATTGTAAATTTGACATTGATTTTATACAAGAGCTCAAACGAGTAGTTAATATACACTGTAGTACAATATTGTCAGTTTTACGTAATTTGGTTAATGAAAAAGTTCAAAACAAAGATCACGGCAGTCATGCGTCTCTGAGCAACATGCAGCGGTGTTTTCTTACTGAATGATTCAGTGTTTCTAAATGAATCATTTGAGTCAATGATTCAGTGATCCATTTTACGATTGCACAATTCGTATGAATTTGAACGAATGACCTTCACCTAACCCAGCCCCTAAACCTACCAGTCACTGGGGTTTAGACAAATCGCACAAGTGAGGTCGTACAATTTTGTAAGAATTAGCCACCTCCTAAAAACGTACGAATTTGATCGTGAGATAGTGTTGGTCTAAATGATGAATCGTTTGAAGGCTTAGGAACCTATTTTAATAATCTTTATTGATCTCCCCTCCTTGCTGAATGTGACGAAAGTGAAAGTGAAACCAAAAACCTAACTGTCTTGAGTCAGAATACTCAGAGTTCAGGGCAAGACAAGCATTTGAGAAAAATATTTAAATTGTATTTTTTTTTTAAATGAAAATAACCAATCGTTTCGCTATAAGTCCCACAACCGCAACCGCATTTGTGATCATTTGAAGCTGCATTTTAACTACATTTTGGAAGTTCAAACTCGGGGCACCATATCAGTCCATTATATGGAGAAACATGCTGGAATGTTTTCCTCAAAAAACTATTTCTTTATGACTGAAGAAAGACATTAATATCTTGGATGACAAGGGGGTGAATAAATTATTTGTAAATTGTTGTTCTGGAAGTGGACTTCTTCTTTAAGAAAGTTCGATATTTCTTACTGGACATTTTCATCATGTATGATCTGCTTGTGTTAAATATTTAGACAAAATAAAAGTGAATAGTTAGTAATACGTTTACCGTTCAAAGCATTTTATGCCTGTATAAACAATTACGAAAATTAACCATCGTTTAAATAAAACAAAACGAAACACCCCCTCCCCCAAAAAAAACATAGTAGTTACTCATAGTTAACCATGAAACTGTATTTGTAGTAAAGCTGTGGTTATAAAAATGTTAATCAATATGCCAAAAAACATGGTCATTACACTTTTCCTAAAACAAAACCATGGTTAATACTCCTAAGGGAAGGTCCTGTAAAAATAAAGTGTAGTCTGCATCTGTCACATGTATGACACCTCTTCTGTTTTCAGGTTAAGCTGGTTCTGGAAACTTTTGATGCTGCCGCCGTTTTGCAACATTATTTATAGCGGTCAGTATGATTTTTGTTTATAAATTGTGACAGTTCTTTGTTTTAAGTTCCAGCTATAGTTACTCTGGTCAATTGTTGTGACACAAAGAAATATGAGAAATTTGATGAATATTTTATTTTAACCTTAATCTTTACTGGCGTTTCTACTGCATAATATTGGAGAAATTCCATCAGTTCACAATTACTTTAGATGTGTGAGCAAAATACTTGAGCAAGTGACTAAAATAACTCCATGTACATTTATAGTATTGACAGTTTGCATTGAATGATTATTATACTGTCTGTGTTTGCAGAAACCACCTCTATACATGTACCAGCAAAAAAGGGAGGCAACGCCACCCTACTATGTGGATTTAAGAACAAAGACATTTTTGATGTTATTTTAAAAAAAATGTCAAAAGACATTCCTGTTTGTAAGACTGATAAATGTGAGGGACGAATATTTAAAAATGGAGTGTGTGACATCATCATCAAGGATCTGAGACTGAGTGACGCTGGGAAATATATTCTAAGAGTCTATTACCGCAATGATCAGGCAGAGCAGGAGCGACACACCTGGTACTCCCTGTACCATCTTCATATTGATGGTAAAGTCAAAACTGATCAAACTATCAGCATGTGCTTTGTTTTTCCTTTATTAACTGTGTTGGTTTTACATGTAAGCAGCAGAGACACTGATTTAGACACGTCCCGTCTAATATTCAGATTAGTAGATTCCAATAGAGACAGAGCGACACGCATCATAATCTGAAAACCACGCCCACCGGCGGGGAAAAACAATCCAACACTCTCCACTGACTTTGTATTGCGTGAAGCTGCCTCTTTGTCATTACTGATGTATCAAAAACAGGACAATGTCTAAAAGCTGCTATGTGACAAGGTGTACAGTAAATAAGTTAAAAAAAAAAACCCAAAATACATTTTTATAAGCTGTCGACCCCAAAAACGAGCGCAACATGTCATATTAGTCTGAGTACTATGCCCAGTGAAGGGAAAAGCAATTGGTGATAGGAAGCATTCACTATTTTTTAAAGAATCGTTTCACCACGCTATGTGAATCTGAGAGGAGATATTTTGACAAGCTAAATTTTATTGGTCTATGTCAATGCTCCTTTTCCTTACCTTGGAGAAATGATCCAACTGAATGGCCTAACGTGAAATACCCTGACATCTACAACTATTTGTGTCCTTAAATGCTCTTTTTGACTCGACAACTGTATACTGTACAACTGAAAAATGTATTTCTGGGGTTTTTTTAAGCTTGTGTACTGTACACCTTGTCACAAAGCAGCTTTTAGTATTGTTAGACACTGTTTTTGTTATTAGTCAGAAATGACAAGGACGTTGTGGGCGTGGCCTATATGCGCTCTGTCTCTATATAGGCTTTTCAGTGCCTGATTTTTAAATGGGTTTAATAATAATGATTAAGGATAACTGTCTTTCTGTTGCTTCTCAGCTTCGATTTCTGTGAAAATGGGCGAGGAGCTGAAGTTGGATGTTCTGTTGACCAATGCTGATAAATTGGAGACAAACTCCAGTGGAGAGTGGAGGGAGGTGTGGAACAGAAGAGATGGGGTCCTGGATCGTCATATGACTGACACTGATGGAAACCTGACCATCAGTGTGTTTACAGCCAATGACACTGGAACGTACAGAGTGTTGGACTCTGTTGGAGAAATCTTGATCACCGTGACTGTCACAGGTGAGAGAAGCTCAGTGAATGTTTGAGGTGTTTGACAGCTGAGGTTTATGCATCATGATTTGAACAGCAAATTGGTGCTAACTGTGTGACTACTCAATATTCTCTACAGGATATAGTATACAGTCAAAAGAAAAATTGGATGATGATGACAATGATGACAAATCTAATGGCTCAAAATACAGTAAGTAAACAAGGCATTAAGAGCATTACGAAATCTTTAAAGGAGAAGTTCACTTCCAGATAGGGCTGGGCGATAAATCGATAACGATAATTATCGCGCAATATGAATTTCTTCTATAAACGATAACAAGAGTTCGATAAATGTTTGAGATAATGTTTATAAAGAGCGCTAATCAAAGCGCGCCACTCAGACCATTTATCCGCTCGGATCAAAGTTCAAACGCCAGCACGGCGCAGACTTAGCGAGTCTCAGTTGCTAAACAGTGGCAGTGTGAAGCTCTTGAATTCACTGAGGAACACCAATGACTCGGTTTAAAGCCAGATGAAACAGCTCTGACAAACAGGAGAAACATTGTACACAACGACACAGTCAGAAGGCTTTTTAAATTTACAAAATTGCTATCGTTTATTATAGCTTTACTGCAGTAGCACTACCTGCAAGGTGGTATTGTGTCAGAAATGTGGGTATATTTGTGTCAAATTTAGTGTGTTATTAATGTAGACATGTATTAAATGTATTGAAGGAGGAATAATGGAATATAATTACAGTATTAAGCTATAGTGTTTATGCATTTATACTAAATGTATTTAGATGTATTTTATTTGTTTTTCATACAAATACCTAGGAACCATATTACATTTTTACCATGGTACTGAGGTGATATATTTGTGGTTTTAACTGTTATTATCATGATCTATGGATGATACTATGGTTAATTATGGTTAATGGTTAATTAAACTCAAACAGTCAGAAAAATTTAATTTCACCAAATAAAAACGAGGTTGCTACAATTCTTACAGATATTACTGATTTTGATAATGAACATAAATCTACATCTGCATCCTAACTCAAGCTACTGTCAAATGTGTATTTCTAAGAGACAAAAAACAAAAGTTATATTATTATTATTATAACCTGTTTCTTGATTTGAAATAATATTACTCATTAAAACAATATTTGTTTTATTCTCAGATATTTGTTCTGTTAAGGAGAAATGACTGGAAAAAGTGTTAAAGTGTTTGTCGTGTTCTGACCATAAAGAATATTTTAAAGCCACATTTAACCATCTGGTTTTTACAACTTTCACATTGTAGCAAAAATCTGCCTTTAAACTTGACATTCATTTATTAAATTTGACATTTATCATGATAATTATTCGATATCAACTGATATGAAAAAAAATACTAAAATACTGGTAAAATATCTATTTAGGAGTCTTAGACCTTCCCAACGATATATAGTTTGTCATGATTAGATTAGGATTTATTTCTAAAATGGTGAAGTAAACTTTCTCCCCTGACTTTAAAAGCATCCTACATCGCTGCAGAAGTACCGACCCATTGTTTACAAAGTGAACATGCAAAGAAGATCAAATGCTAGATAAGACCCTTCTTTCTCGCCTGGGATCGTTTAGAGCCCTTTGAAGCCGCATTTAAACTGCATTTTGAAATTCCAAACTCAGGGGCACCATAGAAGTCCATTATTTGGAGAGAAACGCTGAAATGCTGTTTTCCTCAAAAAACATTTCTTTATGACTTAAAAAAAAGAAAGACATGAACATCTTTGGTAACAAGGCGATGAGTACATTATCTGTAAATTTGGAAGTGAATAACTTCTTTAAGTAAGGACTTTAATTAAAAACCATTTTAAAAATTGTGTTTTCTTCCCACCTTTCCCCTTCTAGCTGTAGTGATTGTGCTGTCTGTGTGTGGGTTTCTGGTGCCTCTTTTTATATTTGCTGTCATCAGGATATACCAGCGTCGGCACAGAAACCAAGAACAGGAGCCTCACCTACAGGTCCCATTGCAAGAAAACATCTAGCAACACTACTGGTTATGTGTAGTTGTGCTTCAGAGCAAAAACATCTTCAAAGGATTCTGGAAGTCCAAAGTTGAGTCTGTGTTCACTGTACAATTTACAGCTTAAAAAAAAAAAAAAAAACTTAAATTGACATTCTGACACTCTAGAAATCCCTGCATGACACTTCATGTTTAATGTTTGGGGTGTAACTGTTAACAAATGTCACGGTTAGGTATGTACTTCAGTTTGGAGTTCATGGTTTGTTACAACTTCGGTACAACGAAAAAAAAAAAAAAAAACAAATCCACTGTGCTAGATTTCTTTTTCATTTATTTTTAACAGACAATTGTAGAAAAAAATTACAATTAAAAAAATAATAATACTAAATATATGAAATTATAATGTCATATATAGGCTATAAAATTTGCAGTTCATATAAATACTTGACATTTAATTTAGTTAACTGACAAGGGGGAAAACAGTGCGATACCTAACGTAGCCTATATTTGCTGAGTTTCAGTTCAGTTTTGTGACAGAAAGGAAACTCAAATGGCAGAAAGCGACATCCTATTTGTTTTTTGTTTAAGTTGATTTTGCTGGTATGAGGAAAGCTGAAGTAATCACGCCGGCGCACACAAACACAAAACATATACACCGTAGGAACGCGTTTGGATACATCGTCAATATGAAAATATTATGGAATATTTGGATTTGTGCTGAATGAAAGAGGCAGGATAGAAGAGCACAAAGCTCCATTTCGCAGACAGTTGAGCGCGCAAGTCTTTAATGTAACGTTATAGACCATTTCGTCAGATGTAAACATACTGGTCCCGATACACTTCCTGTTTCTTTTTTTTTTTTAAACTTTACACAAACATCACAAAAAAATACAACCAACATAACATTTGACTGGATGAAAATGTTACATTAGCACCTTTAAGATGTATTTGTATATGTGAAATAAAAAAAAAAAAATAATAAATAAAAAATAAAACAGGAAGTGCTTCTGGACCAGTGTTGTTTACATCTAGCGAAATGGTCTATACTCCTTTGTCGGTGAGAGACACGTTCAGAATCAGCACATGAAAATTGTCTAGTGGTCTTTGTTTTCAAGTGCGCAACTCCTGGCATTCGGTCGGTTATCAAACAGCGTTGCATTACTGTGAGCGCCCCCTTCTGGATTGAGGATGAATGCCCGTACTGTGACGGTTCAATACGAAATGTATCGTTACACCCCTAATACATTAGTGTTTTATATGTCATGTCATTTTAGTATTATGTGTGTTACCATAATTGTGTTTAGTATTTCATTGAATGACACTGCACACCTTTAATAAGCATTTCCCCGCTAAGCTTGTGGATAAGCTGCTTGTGATGAGCTTTGTTGATCATGGGACATTTTCATCACAACCTATGTTTGTTGGTTATCAGTGTATTACAAAGGTACAAAACAGATGGTACTTCAGTAGATTGATTGATTATTGTATCACTTAATGAAATACAGTTTTTTTTTTACTGTGAATTTAAATTAAGATTGTTAAGATATTTATATATATTTAGAAAATATTTATATATATTTAGATAAGTTAAAACTAAATTTCACATTTAGGTGCTTTAGTTATTTTTTAAAAACTGAACTAGCTTTTTTGTACATGTTGTAAACCACATTTGATAAAATTGATACAATTTTTAATTGTTAGATAATTTTTAACTGTTTTTTATATTGTTTAAGTGGATGTAAACATTCATACTCAGGACAAATAATGAACTTGAAAATTACCTAATGAATCCTCCTTTCATCCCAGGGATGAAAATAAACTTCAGCTGTCATAAACACAGCACAGAGCCATATGTGCTGCTCAAAAGCCAGGCACAGTGCCATGCTTGATGGACTTTATACACATATATATTCAAACAGATTGTTATCTATCTTTTTTGATTTCTTCCTTATTACCTCACTGTGACTGAAGTTTTTGACAATCCAATATTTGTGAATGTGAGCAGCCATGTCTTGGGAGATCTTGCACTATTTGTGACTGCACTGTATGCATATGAATTAAACAGGTCTACATCATTTCAGTATGCTAATACCTACAGTATCTGGCAGGAGAGATTCATCAGCATGCTTATTGAGGACTGTTGGGATAATTTTAGGTTCTTAGGAAAATGAACTGTTGATCATTGAGACTCCTTGCAGTGCACTGTACATAAAAGTTGTTCTATAGAGTATGGTATTACATTCTGCTGTCTTTTTATATAAATGTGCACCTTAATTAAAAAGTTTAGAGAATCTGTTCATCACGTTTGTTGTTCACTTTTTCAGAATTGCAGTCCAAGCTTCCTGTTTTACACTACCTTACAAGAAACATGACTTCCTTCCTCAGAAATTAGCACAGTAACTCATGTTATGACATGTAAACCATGAAGAGGCATACTATCTATTTGCACTTTTTTTTTTTTTAAGAAATACTTTATCTAATAGTCAAAATTAGTAATTAATCAAAAACATCTCCCAGATGCTGTTCATAGAGCTTATCTTGAAACCTGGTATATTTAACTTAACCTGGACTCTACAAGTGCTTAAAGTCTTGTTAGCCAATGTCTTTGCAAACTAGATCACAGTCAGTTCAGATTGCTTTGAGAAATCTTGAGAATTTTAATACAGCTGATGCAACACTTGATCTGAGATAGACACTATAATTCAATGCTTTTCATTGCTCTGGGAAGGAAGTGGAAACACTCTGTGGTTTCTAGGGTCTCTGCATTTTGCTGAAACCTGTAGTTTGATTGACCCTGTTACGAACGACAGACACAATGGAGAAAGTCATTTTCTTCTTCTGTGTATTTTCTGGTTGGATTATGCAAATCACATCCATTGGTAAATATATTCCATTTCAAACACAATATCTATTAAGCTATTAAGTTTAAAATGATACATTTTTATCTTTATAAATGTCTTTCCAGATGCGTCAATACAAGGATCTTCTGATCTGCTAAGAGTTCGGATGGGAGAAAGCATCAGTCTTAACTGCAGCATGACCAACCGATATGAAATCAACTGGTATCACCTCACATCTGAACAACAACTCGACCTACTGATTTCAGCAGAGAAAGGTGAATCAGGAAGAAGACTCCTGACCAACTACAATAAAAACAATACTCGTCTGAAACTTACTGCAGACACTTGGGTCACCAGAGCCACACTGGTTATTTCTGGAGTAACAGGGTCAGATTCAGGCCTTTATTTCTGTGGAACAAAGTCTGACGCTCCAGAGATGTTCTTCGACAAACCCATCAGACTAGAGATCGGGGGTAACAGATTTCAGTTTTTCCATCATGTCTTTACAAACTTGTCTATGTAGATGAGCCACCCAAGATGAGATCTGTACATGATTTTTGTATTAAGATATGATTTTAGCAGCACATAGGTGTGAAAAATGCTTTGTGTGTGTTAATTTTTAACACAGGACAATTTATTTTCATAGGACACAGTGAATAATTTATTTTTAACATGTTGGTCGTTCATTTCATTTTTCATGTTCTGCACTGTGTGTGCTTGATAAACTAATCATATTTTAATAGGTCTTTACGAAACAGAAAACCCAACAGAATGTGACAACACAGGTTGGTCGTTCACTTCACTTATGTTCTGTACTGTGGAGATTCAGCACTAACTTCACTTATCAGGTAACACTATCTGGTTACAAATCTGCATATTTCTTCTGTAGATGGAGTGACCCCGACAGAGAGTGTGCTGATGTTTGGTGGTGTTGGTCTGGCTGTGCTTGTGTTTTTTGTGGCTACATTCATTGCAGGAGGAATCATTCACTGTCGTGGTTGGCAGAAAGGATGGGCCGCAGCCAAACACTCATCTCTGATTCAGCACAAATCAGCTAAATGACACATTTACATGCTTTATTCTAGAGTTTGAGCTTTGCACTGTAAGCTAAATCAGCATTGCTGTAGGCTACCACAAATTAAAACTGTTAAGATATTGAGGCAAATGTCACCTTTTTCAGCTTCAGGGAAACTTGTAGTCATTAATTGTTGTGGTTAATATTCAGGTTTGTGCGGTTAATTTGTGCTTGTCAATGAGATAAATACAGGCTAGAAGTATTACTACTGCTATTGTTTTAATGCAACATGATTTAATAATTCAAATACACATGATTTAAGCTAGAGTGCCATGTTTTAAGCGTTTTTTACTTTAATATAGAGATTGAGCCAATGTGCTTATTCAGAAAGAATAGCAAACAGGTTTTATCACAGCCAACACAGGCAAACATATGCTTTAATGTCATTACATCAGCAGGACTTGTATTACAGTGGCTGTATCTTTAGATATAGTAGTTATGTACACTGTAAAAAAAATCAACTTAAAATAACTTGTTACCTAGCTGCCTTAAAGTTCAGTCAACTCGAAAAGTTTAGTCACCTTGTGTTGTGACTATTTAGAGATTA